>NC_061852.1:24787959-24795459 GCF_019202785.1 Penaeus chinensis | reverse complement strand
ATGAAGGGAGAAGATAAATTTAAAAAACACATACAAAAAAACAAAACAAAGCTAGGGAGGAAAGGTGACAGAGAGAGAGAGAGAGAGAGAGAGAGAGAGAGAGAGAGAGAGAGAGAGAGAGAGAGAGAGAGAGAGAGAGAGAGAGAGAGAGAGAGATTCAAGCAGAGAGAACAGCTTCAGAGAAAAATCATCCAAAATGCTTTGAAGTAAGAAATGCTTCAGTGACCTGGGATTCCTCTGTCTCACATGTCCTTTCCTCCCAACCGTACCCCACACACACACAGAGACACACAATAACACACACACAAACACATACATACATTGCACATACCCACATTGCACAATACACACATGTACACGCAAACACATAACACACATATACCTCCCAGAAGTGCCGTTAAAATGTCCATATTTCCCATTCCTCGTTCGGAGCACCAGAGTCCAATTATTGGGTCACAGCTCTCCTTCACAAACTTAACTGCACTCCCACTCACCCTTTACTGTGTTCCCCACTCGTCACTTTATGCTCTCGTACACTTTCCTAACTGTGCGCCCTTCTGTTCCGAACCATCTCCCACCCTGTTCCTCACAGATGGTTCTTTGCTTCCTGCAATGTTTATCCCTTCTTCGACTGAGCTTTGGTCCTTTTTCTTATTCCTCATTTAGAATTTTTTGGAGTTGTTCGTTTTTTTCTTTTACCGATTTTCCTTTATCTTTTTTTTACTTATTCTTGGTCGGTATTCTCTTTTCTTCTGGGTCTTCTTTCTCCACATTTTCGGTCTTTCACTGCACAATTTGAGACAGCAAATTTGGTTCCTCAAAATTCAAGTAAGCAAAGGACACATAGGGCATGTATGTAAGTATAATATGTGTGTGTGTGTGTGTATGTGTATGTGTATGTGTATGTGTATGTGTATGTGTATGTGTGTGTGTGTGTGTGTGTGTGTGTGTGTGTGTGTGTGTGTGTGTGTGTGTGTGCTTCCAAGCTCAATAGGGAAAATAAAACTGGGGTGAGCGAGGAAAAAAAAAGTATACTGCGGAAACAGAAATTTTAACAAAACAAAAGGAATATGAAGAAGAGAACACACAAACACACATATACTAAGGGAGGGAGATAGGGAGAACAAAAAGAGACAGATAGATAGTTGGACAGATAAGTTGGTAAAATAGATCAATATATATATGTTAAAAAATGAAAAGATTTATACATAGAGATAGATAGATAGAGAGAGTGAATGAGTTTCATATTCTGTATTTGTTGAAGTGAAAGGTTATGTGAATGAGGATCCCAGATGAGGCCACCCGTGCTAAGGAAAATGAGGGGCCCCGTTCGTTCCTCGGAAAAGGGGGTGAGGGGGCCAAGCTGTAGGCTCAGAACCCACACGACCTCACATGCAAAGTTATCCCCGGAGATGTAGGCTTACCAGGCAGTGACCAGTATGACACATAATAAAATACAAAAAAAAAAAAGAAGTACAAACTGCAGAAGGCACTAAAGTAAAACTTAGCTTGCCAGAGGGGTTTAAAACAGTAAAATGTACTAATATCTTAACTGAGATACGTAAAAGGTAAAGTGAGGAAAAAAGAAGATCTCAAAAATAGATAGAAAAGTAATAAACAAAAGCTAGAGTAAAACCTCTAATAAAATACAAATAAATGGGTAAAACATATATAAAATAACAAAGGACAAGATAAAAGTAAGTAAAGTTCAAAATAAGTAAAAAGTAAAAGTTAAAAGAGAACACACAGTAAAAGTTCACAGTAAAAGGTAATGTAAAACAATAAAATAGCACGCCCGGCATAAATACACCTTAGCAAGTAAATCGGGGCATTACAACATTGTTTCAGCATTCACAGTGTAAATCCAGACTGGTAATCCAAAGGGGTAAGGCCACAGGAGAGGTAAGGTATCCATTTCATTTATTCAGCAAAAAACATGGGGCTTATATGGCTCATGCAGACAATAAAACAATACATAGGAAATATAACAAAAGAAAATATACAAAAGATAAAACCACAAATAAAACAAATACATTTTAAGGTAAACCATTAAGAAAAATATAAGTATCATAAAAATAGTTAAAACAATCTACTGCAATTCATTAATAAGAATGGTAAAATCTGTAGCTTCACCTCATAATGAAATACACATTAAAATGATAGACATGTAAAAAGAAAGCGCCAAAAAATAAAACTGAGGCTAGGTTGCAAGAGATAAGAAGGAAAAGAAAGATACGTTCGCAGCAGATATTAATGTCCTGTTATCCGCTCATCATCATGTGAATCTTTGTAAACTACAGCATGTGGAGAATGAAAGAATTCAACTGAAATTTTACTCAAAATATATATACAAAAAGTGTAAATCAATATAAAGTACAAGTTAAAGGAGCCAGCGTGAAACAGAGATTAAAAGAAGTGGAAAGTGGTCCGGCTGTGCTCGACTCGCCCTGTGGATTACGGCAGGATGCTGGGTAGGGATAGGATGGGGTTAAAGGTAGAGGGTAGGACAAACGGGGAAGAGGTTTGGAAAAGGGAGGAATTAGTGAAGAAGTAGATGAGCAGGGAGGCAGAATATGATAGGGATGGAGATTAGAGGTAAAAGAGCAGAAGAGGGAGAAACTAACGTGGAAGTAGAAAGGAGGGAAAAGCGAGGGAACAAGAACAGGGTGCGAATAAGAGAGGTGCAATGGAAAATGCTAAAGGATACAAGGCAGGATAAAGGTAGGCTGGAAGCAGGATAGGACTAGAAGCAGAAAGTAGGACAAGCAGGAAAAAGATGTGGAGGGTGGAGAAATAAGTGAAGCAGAGGGGAGTGAAAATATATGTGTATATGTATATGTTTGTATAAATACATATTGTGTACATATATTATATATGTGTATACATATACATATACATTGTGTGTATGTGTATATGTGTGTATACATATATGAGTGTGCCTGTACAATATATATATATATATATATATATATTTATATATATATATTCCTATTTGCAGATACATAACACACAAACACAGTTATCTGTGTGTTATATACATATATATATCTTATATATATCATATATATATACACACACACATATATATATATATATATATAGATATAACTGTTTGTGTGTATTATGTATATGCGAATCTGGATGTATGTTTTACTTGTGTGTTTGGTGGTGCATCGGTAGTGCTACCCACACATGATCCTACCAAAACATGCCTTGGCTGAATCTACTGAACTTGTTACACATTGCCATAAGTATCTGGCAGTTATGAAGTGTGAAGTCTGGAATAAACTAGTAACTTTCATGTCTTACAAATATGAAACTTGCTTGTGTTCCTATGTATGGTTAATCTAATTTTCTTCCCTGCAGTTCCTGTCTTCTCTTTATCAGTTCTTTACCATATCTATTACTTCAAATGTTTTAGATTTCCTCTTATTTTTTCCTCAAAAACTTTACAGCATTTCCTATAAGGCTGTCACTATTTTAGGGCCTGGAACCTAAAACAAACAAAAAAGGCAAGCCACAGCACTGGTCTCTGCCCCACTTACCCCATTATCCTTTCACCGTCGCATAAACGAGATCAAAGCCCAGAGTCAGGGCGTGTAGTCAGCCCACTTTGATGCTTAATAAAATGCAAATTACTTTTCCTGAATAATGGGCTTCATCCCACCGCTGCCACCATCTAAGGTAATAGAGGGTGCTCTGTGAGTGCAATGAAGAAGCCAGGCTGATAAGCGAGAATGAAAGTACGTCAGGGATAAGGAGAATGCACTAAGCCCCAGGCTGGATAAGAGTTGCCGGCATGAAAAAATCTGAGAAAGTGTTACAATAAAAGATCTTTTTTTTTTTTTTTTTTTTTTTTGGCATTTGAGATATATGTGTGTGTCAGATTTGTGTATATACATACACATACATATTACTTATGTAGGTGTGTATGTATGTATATGTATATTTGTGTGCCCCCACACATGCACACACATGCATGCACGCGCGCGCACGCACGCACACACAGACACACACACACACATATATATGAATAATTATTAACAACTATGAAGATTGTTAGAACCATCAACCTTCATATGTTTGAAAATAATTAATTCTGACAAACAGAAAACGTTTTAATTAGAATTAATGATTCCATAATGCGTCAAAATTATGATTGTCACCATTAAAGCTATTACTATTATTATTCTTCCTAACATCATTATTATGCATTTTTGTTTCCTTTTGTTTCCCCATTGTTTACACACACACATACATAAAATATATATTTGCAATGTACCTGGAAAATATTTCTGTAAATATGCTGCATGTTTTCTTTTCTCTACATGAATGTACGCATTCATTTTAAGTTAAGTTTGTAGGTGTACGGTAAAAATATATATATATTTATATATATAATCATAATTTGATAAACTAGCTTTACATCCACACGAGAAATAAAACTACTAACATGCAATAAATAGATGAAATAAGGAAAGTAGTGAAAGTGGAATCAGAATGCTACACATTACAAGGTAAGGTCAACATATTTTCTGTGTAAATGTACAGAAAAATAGTATATATCCATTTCATACTATTTTATATCCAAGCTCTTGTTTGGAAGAGCTTGAATATAAAATAGTATGAAATGACTGCCAAAGGAAATTTTATTCACATGAAAAGAACTTTATTCAACACATATTTTAATATTTTACACTAAATCTCTTTGAAGGCGATTCCTTAACTCTACGGTAAAATTTATATACAAGTGAAAATATTTTTCAGTTGAGGTATATAAATGCCATGTATTATGATCAGAGCTGGTTGCTTCTCTAGTATTAAATGAAAAAGAAATTTGAATCCAGAACGTTTGAGCAATTAGTTGTAAAAGATATTTTTTTACGAATATACAATAGTTTCCGTGAACATGAGGAAGGGAAGTAAAAAGACAAAAACTAAGATGATGATGGTAATGAAAAGAAACAATAATAATGAAAATGAAAATGATAGTATAATGACAATGACAATTAAAATGATAGTATAATGACAGTAACAAAAAAAAAAAATATATATATATATATGATAAACAGAATGGTTATAGCAATAAGAACATGCAGTCATTTCGTATCGCTGTTACAAGTAGCAATATAGCTGAATTAGTGGACTCTTGGTGGTACGCTAATTAATAAGCAGACAGAATTATGTGTGCCACTTTGACTGACATGCATCGCTTTATTACCGATATTGCGATATATTTTCCATGTCTCGTAATTTATTCCGTGTTTTCGGTTGAAAATGCTTAGTAAAATAAAATCCCAATAAAAAGTTCCACTTATTACTCATATTTTCATTGTTGTATGTCAGCTAATGATCTACTAATCTATGTAGAAGGACATACCACAGCAATTTCGTATTAATAGTCGATATGACATATAACCCACATTTTGCAGTGCATCATTATATGACATAGTGACTTTTTCATTAATCTTTATTAACATCGCAATTACGAATATTACGGGGTTAACTCAAGCGTCACTGTAATATGCATATTTTCATAAATATCGTCAACAAGTCTAGTAAAGAAGCCGGTGCTCGTAATAAGTAGCAGGCTTAGACGTTTTAATTATCGTTCAGTTTTTAGATAATATATCATGCATACAAGAATATCTTAAATATTCAGATATATACGAAAAAAGCTGAACTGTTTTTAAATCTTAATCTAAGAAATGCAGTTCATATTGCTGTGACACATGTAAACGCAAATATGTGCCAGTGAAAGTTCTTACATAGATCGACTTAAAAAATCAGGCAAAGAAAAAAGGAAAGAACCTATGTAACATACATGCGTACATACACATATATATAATATATATATATAATATATATATATATACACACACACATATGTGTGTGTGTGTGTGTGTGTGTGTGTGTGTGTGTGTGTGTGTGTGTGTGTGTGTGTGTGTGTGTGTGTGTGTGTGTGTGTGTGGCACATTCCGTGTTTCCGCGCACACACATATATACATACGAGTGAGTTTTTATATATATATATATATATATATATATATATATATATATACATAAATATATATATATAAATATATAAATATATATATTTATATATATTATATATAGACATTATATATATATATATGTATATGTATATATATATATATATATATATATATATATATATATATAATGTATGTATGTATGTATATGCATGATTTATATATATATATATATATATATATATATTTATAAATATACTTATGTGTATTTATATATGTGTGTGTGTGTGTGTGTGTGTGTGTGTGTGTGTGTGTGTGTGTGTGTGTGTGTGTGTGTGTGTGTGTGTGTGTGTGTATGCGTATGTGCATGTGTGTTTGTATGCACATATATATATGCATATATATATGTGTATATATATACATACATGTATACACATATTTTATTTATATATTTATAAATTAATCTATAGATAAACGCGCCAGCACACACACACACACACACACACACACACACACACACACACACACACACACTGTATACAAAATTATTAAATTATACAAAATAGTCCGACCAAATAAGAAGTCAAACTGCATCTCCTTTGCCCCAGTTTCCCTTGACTCCCCATCCTCCCCTCACTCCCTTTCCCCTCTGCTTCCTTCTCCCTTCTCCCCCACCTCCCTAATCCTCCCCCCCCCCCTTTCCCACGGGCACATGTGACGTGTGATCAGCCCACCTGCGCCCGCGGCCCCCTGGGTGTTCCAATTCAATTTCACGCCGTGAGGAACGCCCAAGATATGTAAATGTTTCCTTACGAAGCTCCTGTTATTTTCTCAGCAATGTTGAGCACTTGTTCAGGAAACACACACCGGACGAGTAACCACCGCGCTCGCAAGACAAAGTGCCTCGGGGGAAGATGTCTTACGGCAAGGCTTTTAATCCGCCTATTGATGTTCTTGGATCTCTCACTCACTCTCTCTCTCTTCCCTCTCCCTCTCACTCTTCCCCTCTTCTCTCTCCCTCTCACTCTTCCTCTCTTCCCTCTCCCCCTCTCACTCTTCCTCTCTTCCCTCTCTCTCTCACTCTTGCTCTCTTCCCCCTCTCTCTCACTCTTCCTAGTGTGTGTGTGTGTGTGTGTGTGTGTGTGTGTGTGTGTGTGTGTGTGTGTGTGTGTGTGTATCTGCCTACTTGCGATTGTACCTGTATCTGTGCTTGTATTTTTCTAGCCAATGCCCACCCCTTAATTTAGGGAAAATCTGACGTGGATGATCTCTCTCTCTCTCTCTCTCTTTCCCTCCCTTTTTCTTTCTTTCCTTCCTTCCCTCCCTCCCCCCTCCTCCCCCCCCCCGGCTCTCTCTCTCTCTCTCTCTCTCTCTCTCTCTCTCTCTCTCTCTCTCTCTCTCTCTCTCTCTCTCTCTCTCTCCCATGCAAAAATTATGCAGCAAAATTGATAACTAAAATAAATAATTAGAGCGAAAATAAAAAGGAAGTTAAAAAATGTGAAACACA
>NC_061852.1:24780459-24782959 GCF_019202785.1 Penaeus chinensis | reverse complement strand
AATGCTTCAAATTCTGAATATGAATAACCAAAAAAAAAAAAATAAAAAAAAAAAATAAATAAATAAAGAAGCGCATATGTGAATAGTTTATCTCCGTCTCGCAAGCTAACGGAAGCATGTCGCCCCCCGACAATTAACAGACAGAAAGATTTATGGTGCATACGAAGCCATCATCTCTTGCTGTCGTTGTTGATATTTTTGTTTTCAATCTGCTAATCTATGAATTTCCTTTTTGTTGTTGTAATTATTGCAGTTGATGTAATATTAGTAGAAGTAGCAGTAGCAATAGTATTGGTGGTGGTGATGATTGTGGTTGTTGCTGCTGTTCTTGTTTTGATGTGGTGGTGGTGGTGGTGGTGGTAGTGTGGTAGTGATGTGCAATTGGTGTGGTAGTCGTAGTGGTAGTGGTGGTGGTGTGGTAATCGTTGTGATTGTGGTAGTGGTGTGGTAGTGGTGTGGTAGTCGCGGTGGTAGTGGTGTGGTAATCGTTGTGGTAGTGGTGGTTGTGTGGTATTGGTAGTGGTAGTGGTGTGGTAGTCGCGGTGGCAGTGGTGTGGTAGTCGTAGTGGTAGTGGTGTGGTAATCGTTGTGGTAGTGGTGGTGCTGTGGTAGTCGTAGTGGTAATGGCAGTGGTAGTGGTGTGCTAGTCGTAGTGGTAGTGGTATGGTAGTCGCGATGGTAGTGGTGTCGTAATCGTTGTGATAGTGGTGGTGTGGTAGTGGCAGTAGTAGTGGTGTGGATATCGTTGTGGTAGTGGTGTAGTAGGGGTTTGGTAGTGGTGTGGTAGTGGTAGTAGTAGCAGTAACCAGTAGCAATAGCCACTGCAGTAGCAATAGCCACAGAACTGGCAATAGCAGCAGCAATAGCAACAGTAGTAGTTGCAGCAGCGGTAGAAGTCGTCGTCAAAGCAGCAGCAGTAATAGCAATAGTAGTAGGAATAGCAATAGCAGTGGTAGTAGAAGTCCTCCTAAAAGCAGCAGCAGCAATAACAATAGTTAGTAGGTATAGCAGTAGTAGTAGAAATAAAAAAAGCAGTATCAGTAGCTGTAATAACAGTAATAATAATTGTCGTTTTTTTGTTTTTTTTTGGTTATCACTGCTCCATTTTCATCATTCAAAGACACGTCCATGCTTTATCGGGATCCCTCAGAGCAAGATGCATACGAAAAGTAGATAGCAGTGAAATGCTGCAGTAGAAATGTTTCGGTTTAAGCTTGGAAAATCATATTCTTGATTTTAAAAATTCTGACAGAAGAAAAAACAAAACATAAAAAAAGATCGGGTGTAAATATTATATTGCCACAGGACAGTGCTTGTCTTTGTGATAAGAACGATTTCGAAAAGCAACTTACTTCACATCATAATTATATCCATTGTATTATGACTTACGTATGTATTTGTGTGTGTGTGTGTGTGTGTGTGTGTGTGTGTGTGTGTGTGTGTGTGTGTGTGTGTGTGTGTGTGTGTGTGTGTGTGTGTGTGTGTGTGTGTGTGTAAACGGATTTTACCCATCCTTTACATTGTTTACTGATTTGCAAGATCTAATTAATTATTCATGTTCCAGATAGCATATTTTCAAAGGAAATCTCCCTTTACCCTTTCACAGTTAATAAGAAAAAGAAAAACATCAGAGACCCACTGCGGTTCTTGGCTTCGCCTCCTCAAAAAAATGGGAAAGTTTGGCAAATTCTATTGTTCAGTCTTATGCTTCCATAACCTTTGATTTGCATATCAATTCCCAAGTTTTGATTGATACAGGATTCCGGGCATCTCCAGCCATTGTCCACGGGAGTGTCAAGGAAGCAATTTTTACCCTTACGCCACCGTGCCATAGAGACCGAAATCCCCTGTTCTTGGAGATGATCGTTGTATTCACACGGCCATAAATGCCTGGCGTGAATACAGCTCCCAGTAAGAAATGTACTTCCTCCTTCTCTTTCTCTCGCTCGCCTTCCCTTACAGCCTCGCCCTGATCCTCAACCTCCGTGAATTTATAGCGCCTCCGAAATGGGTCAAGGGTCATTCGGGGGGAAGCCACAGAGCTGAGAATCCGTGCGCGAGGAAGGGCGCGCGCCGTGGAAGAAAGGGAGAAATGCGAGACACACAGAACTCCTTGAAAACTTGTTGTTGTTGTTGTATTTGTTGTTGTTGGGGGACAGCCTGAGTGGTTAGGTCCAGCTGACGACCTGCTGTGACGTCGGCGTGAGCAGTGAAGAGCGGGCGGTCTCCTCCACTATCACCAGTTCCTGCTTCATCAGCGGGCATCTGCTGACGCAGTCAGCCGCCCTTTATATTAGTTTGATTCCTGATGCCAACCAATTTCCGCCTCGGATCGTTTTCAAGGCTCGAGATCGGCAGTTCTGTGTAGAACAATTCACTTATAATGACCATGCCAATATCATCTATCATGTATATGTCTAAACAGATAGATATATAAGTAAATAGACAGACATGCAGACGTCTTAACAGATAATAGATAGATGAGATGAGTTAGAATTAG
>NC_061852.1:24775459-24777959 GCF_019202785.1 Penaeus chinensis | reverse complement strand
AATGGAAAAACATTCGACAAATCTTTGACTTCGTAACATATTCCGAGCGATGGTTACTGACATCTGACAGGTGAATTCCGGTTTGCGAGGGCCTGTCGATCTATTATTTACTTATTCCATTTTTTCTCGAATAATGTTTCTAGCAAAATATGCCAAAAGAAGTGCTCGCATCTTTTATCGACAACCGTTTTTTTGGAGGCGCTGTCTCTGAAATATTCCCATGAACTTCTTAGTCGATATTTGTTCCGTTCCCTAGAAGAGAATGACGGAATAACATTCAGTAAAGAATAATAAGTAACTAAAAAGTTTCTTAAACCGCTCACCTCCCTGCAACAATTTCTCTTATATTTTCCAAAAATAGGCATCATTTACACTTTCTAACAAAAAAAAAAAGAGAAACAAATAAAAAAATAAAAATATAATAATAATAATAAAATAATAATAATAGTCATAAAAACATGTGACCTCGTTGTTTCTAGAACAATGAATTATTTTCTCTCCATTTCTCTCCCATTTTGTCAACCTCTGTCTTCGTCATTTCCTTTCTAGAAGTGAAGCATATTTCCTCATGTAATTTTCTCTAATTTCTTTAATTCCGCTTTTTCATAATTTTATATTTTTCATATACAGTGAGCATCAAAGGATATTAGTTAAATTCAAATACTTTATATGGAGCATCTAAATCTTAATTTATTTAATGAAAATTCAAAAGCAAGAAAAATACGAATTACCCGGAATACCACATTAACCTTAATTAAAGAAATATTGATAATACTTAAAAAGAAAGAAAAAAAAAAATAACGCTACTAAGATCACTACTTCTATATTCATTATATATGCAGGGTCAAAATAAATAGTAGTAATAATGCTGCTGCTGGGGAAGATGATGCTGAGGGAGATTAGTGGTGGTGGTGATTACCAATATAATTATCATCATTATCATTATTATTATCATTATCATTATTATTACCACTGTTATTATTATCATCATTATCATTACTACGACTACTTTTGTTGTTGATGTTGTTATTGTTATTCTTATTGTTATTATTCTTATACTTCTTATCATTATCCTTGTTATTGTTCTTATTGTCAACACCATCATCATCAGCAGCAGCGGCAGCAGCATTAGCACTGCCACTGTCATATCATCATCAATTTGTTATTTTTTATTATCTTCACCATTAGTTCCACTATTATTCTCAATATCATTAATATTATAATCACTATCATATTTACTATTATCATTAACATCATTAATACCACTATCATAAATACTACACCTAGAATTCTTATCTCATGCTTTGTTCTTATCATCGTTTCTTTCCTTCTATTATCCAATCTTTGCACCCGAAATCTATTATCAATATAAGTCCCGCACGCCCGCGGCAACACCCATAAACCTCGGGCATCGGAAGCTGGCCCGCGAGGCATCAAGGGGCGCCTCACGTCCCCTACGATCCCATTACAGTCTCTAAGATCTACGATTACCCTCCAATTCCCCTCGAATGGCTGCCTTCTTCCCGGGATTATGGACATCTGTGGCCGGGCGCCTCCCTCGCCCGCAGCGCTCGCTCTCCCGGCGGCAGGCGAGCCCATCTACGGCGTAGATTGTATGCGATACACACACACACACACACACACACACACACACACACACACACACACACACACACACACACACACACACACACACACACACACAAACACACACACACACATATATACACATACACGTATGTGTATGTGTATAAATATAGAAAACTATATATTTCTGTATACATATCTATTTATCTATCTGTCTATATATCTATCTATCTGCCCCCCCCCCCCCTCTCTCTCTCTCTCTCTCTCTCTCTCTCTCTCTCTCTCTCTCTCTTTATATATATATATATATATATATATATATATATATATGTGTGTGTGTGTGTGTGTGTGTGTGTATATATATGGATATATACATACATATACATATCTATCTATCTATATATATATACATATATACATATATATATACATATCTATCTATCTATATATCTATATATGTATGTGTGCATATATGTATATATATATATATAAATATCTATATATTTATATATATGTATATGTATGTAAATATGTATGTACGTATGTATGTATGTATGTATGTATGTATGTATGTATGTATGTATGTATGTATGTATGTATGTATGTATGTATGTATGTATGTATGTATGTATGTTTGTATGTTTGTATGTATGCATGCATATATATATATATATATATATATATATATATATAGAGAGAGAGAGAGAGAGAGAGAGAGAGAGAGAGAGACAGAGACAGACAGATGAAGAGACACAAAGACACACAGACAAACGAAGAGAGAGAAGGGGGGTAAAAACAGCAGCGATTACCCCCCTTGAATAATAGAGAAAGGGAGGGGAAAAACCACGAGAGCGAGTGAGGGCTCTTCATTAGACCGCACTCCCTTCTGCCACTTCAATCTTTTCCCCTCGTC
>NC_061852.1:24755459-24760459 GCF_019202785.1 Penaeus chinensis | reverse complement strand
CCGCTATCCATTACACATTATATGTTTCACGTTATACAGAATTCGAAGTTTCTAGTGTTAAATAAATAGAGAAACAGCAAGTAAATACTTTCCGAGTGTAACAGTTCATTATGAAACAACACCGTAATTTGGTAAACATATGAAACAGAACGAAGCTTCGCTAAGAAATGGTAGGACATCTCCAGTCAAACTCTTTAAACCCCCCAAAATTGCGGTCAGATCTAAAATGATCAAATAAATTAATTGATAAAAAAGATAAGCAAAGCACAGATTAAAAGAACCCAAAAAAAAAAAAAAAAACACACACAAGAAAGGCCGCAAAACATCAACAAAATATGAATAAACATACTAGGCCTGAAAAGCTGAGTGACGTCTTTAAGTGTCAAATATACATAAAATATTCAGAACTAGGGGGGAAAGGCTACGTAAGAACCTATAACTTTCTACTCACATTTTCCATTTCTATTCAGGGTGACTCGGAAAGTATATATTTATTTCCGTCATAAAAACCGCGCTTCATAACACAATGGCCACAAAGATTAATGAATGAATAAATAAATGACAGGTATACACCTTTACACGTACACATAGAGCTAAAAGATCATACATTCGTAGTAGATTATTGCTCGATGAAATGGAAGTGCGACTCCTGCGGAAAGGAAAATTTACATTTTCACCCTAGCCTCGCTATGCGAAATGTTACCGACGCAGGAGCCTGTATCTTACAAAATACATCACGCAAAAGTAACGTAAAATTCAACTCGCAGTTAGGCGTACAAATTCGCCACAACCTGACAGGGATAACGGAACCCCATACGCCCGGATCAGTTCCAGAATAATGACATGACAAAACAATCAGTTCCTGGATTTCGCTGGATCTGATGTAAGCCGTCATCTTCCGTGCTTTAATGACCCTGTACATCAAAACCAAATTTGACCAACTAGCGTAGATTTTCAGTTAAACGGGACTAGCTATTAGTACCAGCAAAGGGAATTAGTTCTGAGAAAATATATATCGGATTACAAATTAATTTCCTTCACAAAGAAAAGCTAAGTATCAGCTAAAGGAAAATAAAACCAATGTTCAGTGAAGCGGAAACACTGTATTTTCGAAGCAGTAATAGCATCTATAGGTAACGTAATGAAAAGAGCCTGTAGAAACCATTGCTTTCGGAAAGCCATTTTTATGGAAAAAAAAACAATATATTCCTATCAAATCTAGTAAGGAATTGCATTTAAGTCGATTGAACCAATACTAAGGAAATTAAATATAAGTAAGTTATTACTATTCATTTTAGAAGTAGTGAATATTTTACGCTATTTTTTTCAAGTACTAAAAGTAGAAATTAATTTGATTAGCAATAACAAACTTCCAGTTTCCACTGTTTAATAATTTTGCAAAGGAATGTTGAGTCTGAATTTTATATCCCTGATGTTTCAGCCAAAAGTCCCTCTCGCTCGCTCCTTTTCCCCTGTCGTGAAGCGGCCTTTCCAAAATCTATGGACCCATAGCCTTTTTTGTGCTCCGTCACCATAACAACGACGACGCTACGCCAAACGTCTTCAAGCGGCCGAGGGAACGCCTGCGAACCACCACCTCGTCTCGGCGCACAACTGTCGTCAGGGCACACCTTGCTTCTCGTCATTAATTTGCATATTATGTTTATTATTTTGCGTGATCTTTGTTATTTACAGTAAATGAAAAAAAAAAAAAACTAATGACGAAAGACTAAAATTCAAATAATTTCTAAGCCAGCTGGACATTTTTGGAAAATAAAATATATGTACTTCGGAGCACCCTTATTAACAAGTTTATAGAGACAAAAGCTTACATCTCAAAATGATGAGGTAATAGAGTTATCCTCAACCCTAATCGAAGCAACTGCTGAGCCCCTCTGGCAGTTGGCTCGGAGCTCGTGACAGAGCAACAACAAACAAGAAGTATGGCTTTTTTACTTTTTATATTTGATCTTTCGTGATTTTTTTTTTTTTTTTTTTTTTTACGTGTTTTGTTACATGCGTTAATGATTGAATAAATCATCTGTTTACTTACTGAGTTTCCCAACACCAAACATATTTTCTTTCTAATATTTGACGCTGTCAAAGTAACTGATTGCTCGGACTAAAAATGAAATAAGAATGGTAAATGAAAGGTAACCCTTACACATTTATATTATATTCGCAGTTTTCGGGCAATAAACCCTTCCTCAAGCGCTTTGTTCGTTCTTCCTTCATTTCGCTCTTCCTTCATCCTTTTATTGTGTCCTTCCTTCGCTCACCCCCTCGCCGCATCGCTCGCGCACCTGGCCAGCGAAATCCTTTGATCCCCTTCCCCGTCGTGGCAATCCTTCGCGGACGCGCTGGTGGGAAACCTCGGACATTCCTTCAGGAGAGCCACGTCCTCCGCCACGCGTAAATATTGTCGCCACTCTCTAATCTCCCCTTTGAGAATGATTCCGCCGCATTACCCCTTAATTGCATTCCTCGTCCGTGACACCTCGTCGCCTCGCCCTTCACGAAGACCGCTTATTAAATTGTTTCTTGGAAATATGATGACACTCGCCGCTCCTTTGTGTTCATGTCTACTCCTTGTCCTCCTACCTACCTATCTACTTACCTAACTACTTTCGTACCTCCCTGCCTATCCCCATACTCACTTCCCACATTCTTGCTTACCTATTTCGCTATGTACCTACATACATCCCTACCGCGTTACATACTTAACTACCTACATACCTTTCTCTCTAACTAACTAACTAACTAACAAACTAACTAACTGACTGACCTAACTAATTAGCTACCAACCACCCCTTTACCTACTCAACTGCCTGCTTGCCTAACTACCTACCTACCTTCCTCGCTCCCTCCCTCCCTCCCTCTCTACCAACGTATCCGCTGCACTACCTCCCATCAGGTCCCGCAATGCTTGCGCCCCGCCCGGAATATAAACACGGAAAAAAATGGGTATTAACTGCGGTGTATTATGACGCGATGCATCGTTTAAATGGAAGACGATGCTGTGTGTGTGTGTGTGAGTGTTTGTGTGTGGGTGTGTGTTTGCGTGTGTTTGTGTGTGTGAGTGTCGTATGACACTATGAAAAATATGATGAACATTAACAACAACGATGTTATAGTATAAAGAACGATAACAGCAACGATAAGAACGCTGAAAAAAATATTGTAATAATACAAATAATAATAATAATAATAATAATAATAATAATAATAATAACAATAATAATAATAGCAATAATGATATTAGTAACGACAGCAGCAACGGAAAGAACGGTGATAATAATAACAGTAGTAGTAGCAGTTGTAGTAGAAGTAGTAATCGTCATCATCATAACAAAAACATAATAACAACAATAATGACATTAAATAATAATAATAATGATAATAATATTAATATTAATAACAATATTCCCATTTATTATCATAATTGCAATAATAATAATATTAATACTAATCACCATCAACATTTCATTACCAGTAATAGCAGTAAAGGCGGTGGCGGTGGCGGCGACAGCAGCAGCAGTAAGAGCACCAGCAACCACCAACAGCAGCAGCAGAAGCAGCAGCAGCAACAAGCAGAAGCAGCCGCAACCACCAACAGAAGCAGCAACAGCAACTAGCAGCAGCAGCAACCAGCAGCAGCAGCAACTAGCAGCAGCTGCAGCAACTAGCAGCAGCTGCAGCAGCAGCAACCAGCAGCAGCAGCAACTAGCATCATCATCAGCTGCAGCAACAACAGCAACTAGCAGCAGCAGCAGCAACTAGCAGCAGCTGCAGCAGCAGCAACCAGCAGCAGCAGCAACTAGCATCATCATCAGCTGCAGCAACAACAGCAACTAGCAGCAGCAGCAGCAACTAGCAGCAGCTGCAGCAGCAGCAACCAGCAGCAGCAGCAACTAGCATCATCATCAGCTGCAGCAACAACAACAACTAGCAGCAGCAGCAACCAGCAGCAGCAGCAACTAGCAGCAGCAGCAGCAACTAGCAGCAGCAGCAACTAGCAGCAACCTGCAGCAGCAACTAGCAGCAGCAACTAGGAGCATCAGCAGCAACCTGCAGCAGCAACCAGCAGCAGCAACTAGCAGAAGCGGCAGCAGCAACCAACATAAGCAGCAGCAACCAGCAGCAGCAACTAGCAGAAGCGGCAGCAGCAACCAACATAAGCAGCAGCAACCAGCAGCAGCAACTAGCAGAAGCGGCAGCAGCAACCAACATAAGCAGCAGCAACCAGCAGCAGCAACTAGCAGAAGCGGCAGCAGCAACCAACATAAGCAGCAGCAACCAGCAGCAGCAACTAGCAGAAGCGGCAGCAGCAACCAACATAAGCAGCAGCAACCAGCAGCAGCAACTAGCAGAAGCGGCAGCAGCAACCAACATAAGCAGCAGCAACCAGCAGCAGCAACTAGCAGAAGCGGCAGCAGCAACCAACATAAGCAGCAGCAACCAGCAGCAGCAGTATCATTACTGTTATTAGTAGTAGTATCACCATTTTTGTTATTGCAATTACCATTAGTTTTATTAAATATGTATATTATTTCCACTATTATTATTGCTATCATTATCACCATTAACCATTACCATTAATCATTATAATCATCATCATTATAATCATTTTTATCATGGCAACGATACTGATAATGGTGACGGTGAGAGTGACAGTGACGGTGACAATGAAAATGACAATTACGATAATATTGATAATAATAATAGCAACAAGGATAATGATTATGATAACAATAATTTTTATTATGATATTTTATCATCTTTATCATTATCGTTATTACTCGTATTATTATAGTTATTATGATCATTACTATCACTATTATTATCACTATTAATATTATCACTATTATCATCATTCCTATTATTATCATCACTATTATGCGTATAACATTAGTATTGATACGCTTTACCATTATCACTATATATTTCCATTATCATTATTATCATTATATTACCGTTACTATTATTATCATTATTATTTT
>NC_061852.1:24722959-24727959 GCF_019202785.1 Penaeus chinensis | reverse complement strand
CTCTCTCTCTCTCTCTCTCTCTCTCTCTATATATATATATATATATATATATATATATATACATATATATATATATATATATATATATATCCCCTCCTTCTCTCTCTCTCTCTCTCTCTCTCTCTCTCTCTCTCTCTCTCTCTCTCTCTCTCTCTCTCTCTCTCTCTCTCTCTCTCTCTCTCCCCTCTTTCTCTCTCTCTCTCTCTCTCTCTCTCTCTCTCTCTCTCTCTCTCTCTCTCTCTCTCTCTCTCTCTCTCTCTCTCTCTCTCTCTCTCTCTCTCTCGGAACTTCCCCTTAAGCTTACTCATTTCCTTCTGTCCCTCCTCTATCTACCTCCCCTTCCCTACATATTTCTCTTTTTTCAATCTCACCTTATTTTATATACTTTTCCTTCCTCTCCTCTACCGCTCCCTACTCTCTTCACTCTCGTTTTCTTTCCCCGTTAGCGTCCTTTCCCTTACTCCTTCCCTCTGCAGACTCTCTCCCCTTGACTGACGAAGGAGGGGAGGAGGAGGCCGGAAGAGAGGGAGATGGGAGTAAGAGGGGGAGAGACACAGGATAGGAGATGGGGAGGGGAGAGGGGGGAGACGAGGGGAGGAGGGGAAGGGAGAAGGTGACGGGTGTGGCAACCGTGTTAGCCGCGTGATTGGCACCATGCGGGGGAGACAATGGCCGGCGGCACCAACTATTATGCCAGGGTGACAGCTCCGCGGGCGTGGCACTGAGGGGGAAGAGGTGAGACGCGAGAGGGAATAGGAGAAGGAGGGGGGAATTGGATACGGTTTTGAGGGATATAGGAAGACGAATAGGGACAGCAGGAGAGTAAGTATCCATGTATAGAGAAAAGGGAAACTGAAGAAAAAAGGAAACTGAAATGTAGGGCTGGCTCAGAAGGGTGCAAAGGGAAAGGTAGTGGAGGAAGAGGGGGTTGCGTGCTAGTTAATATCTTCATGGAACTACCTCGCTTTTCCTAATGGTTAGCACGGCCGCCCGCAGTGATGATGTCGTGAGTGCGCCACGAGGACGATTAGAAGATGGTGAGATGGTGTAATGGCGTGGTGATGTAGCTTCCCTTGCTATAATGAGTGGCAATTTCAGCGATGGAAGAGTGAATGTAATAATAAAATGGTGGGAAGGAGAAAATCAGCTAGACAAAACGGTGTTTTAAAGGGGGTTTATATATCAAGGAAAATATGACTGCGGGAGCTGGTTGGCGACAAGGCAGCGAGACGATATCATGTAAAAGTGCACTATCGAAATAATGTAATAGTGATAAAACTGTCTGGGAAGGGAGACACTACAGTGGCAAGGAAACCGCAGTAAAACTAAAAGGACAAAACCCGGTCCATGATTGCAGCGCTCGTGACGCAGTGTTTTAATGATGCGGAGATGCGTGGCATAGTGGTCGCGATACAAGGATGCGAGAAATGTGATCCAGGAATGCGAGGGAGCGCGCGGGGGCAGCGAGGAGGCAAATAGGGGCATGTGAAGCGGTGCGATTATGCCAGGGGTGAAGGGGTCAGCCCAGGTCATGGCGCTGCGAAAGAGCAGGCGGGCCGGGCGGCTTGAATTATCACCGCTGTTTTACTTTAGAGGGATAATTACTACTGCCACCACCGACGCCATATTTATCTGGCTCCAACATAAATACTGCATGATATTATTTCTGCTTTCACATGTCAGGCGGAGAATAAAAAATGTATATGTATACACGCCCGGCACAATTGCCTTGTCTCGCTAATGGACGCTAACAACGCCAAGGCCCACAGAATGCTTTTGTATTGGTTAACGGAGGCAATAGTGTTAATTTAATGTCAGTGATGGTGCTTTCGGGAGGCACGATTTCTCTCCTCTTAATCTTCTTGTTCTTGTTCTCCTTGCTCTCTTCCTTCTCGTTCTTGGTCGTTTTGTTCTCCCATTTTTATGCTAGAAGGGAAGCAGTTTATCGTATGCGTGCAACTGGATTGTCCTAAGGATGCGTTTCTAGACGTGGGGAGGATGTAATATATCTGCATGAAAAAGGGGGAAGACAAGCTGGGAAAGAAAGAGCGAGAAGAAAGGAGCAGGCTGGAACGAAAGAAGGGAGTAGAAGGGACGAAGGGATAGGAAAGGAGGCAAAGAAAAGGTGGCAGGGAGGGAAATAGAAGGGGAGATAGGAGAGGAGACAGGAAGGAATTAGGAAGAAGTCATGAGAGAGATGGCAGGAAGGGATATAGACGGAAGGACAGAAAATAAGGCCGAGAAAAGATTGCCAAAAGGAATATAGACGGAGGGATAGAAAAGGAGACGTGGAAAAGATGGCAAGGAAGATTATAGACGGAATGATAGGAAAGGAGGCAAGGAGAATATGACAGGTAGGGATACAGGCAAAGGGAAAGGCAAATTGGCAAGAGAAAGACGGCAGGGAGGAATATAGACGGAAGGATAGAAAAGGAGTCCTGAGAAAGATGGCAGGGAGGCACATAGACAGAGAATACGAAAGGGAGCAGGGACGAGATGGAAGAGAGGCTTACAGACAGAGGGAAAGAAATGATGGCAGGGAGAGGCAGGAATGGATGAAAAGGGACAGACGGATAGGAAACGAGGGCGGGGAAAGGGCAGGAAAGAATAAAGGCAAAGGGAAGGGTAGGAAAGAGGGAGGGAGGTAGTCAATGAGGAATACGAAAGAAGGGAGACGCTGTTAGTGTGAAAAAGGGAGCAAAAGGAGGAGGGCAGAATAGGAACAGAAAACGAGTCAGGAAAGACGGAGAGATAAGAAAGGCGGGAGAAAAAACTAGATAGAAACGGAGGAAGGCAGAAAGGGTAAAGGAAGGAGGGATGGAAACACGGCAAGGACAAATAACTGTGTAACACGTGACAATAACGTCGTCGAGACACTGCGGCACCGGGGAAGGAGCGAAAGACGAATCACTTTCACGAATATGAACAACAGTGCGTGTAACTTGCAGAGAGGAAAGGAGAATCCGAGAGAGAGTTGGAAGGATAGAGGGAAACGGAAAAAAGTGAATAATAGCACAAACACACGCATACACACACTCACGCATAGAGAGAGAGAGTGAAAGAGAAAGAGAGAGAGAGAGAGAGAGAGAGAGAGAGAGAAAGAGAGAGAGAGAGAGAGAGAGAGAAAGAGAAAGAGAAAGAGAAAGAGAGAGAGAGAGAGAGAGAGAGAGAGAGAGAGAGAGAGAGAGAGAGAGAGAGAGAGAGAGAGAGAGAGAGAGATGCGCGCACACACACACACACACACACACACACACACACACACACACACACACACACACACACACATCCATCCTGTCGCCGGGTAGTGGAGGAGAAATAAATCTTTGCCAGCTAATTTAAGATTTAACATTTTTATCACCAAAGTTCTCCTGAGACTCGCAATGCGGGCGAAATGCATGAGCAGAAAGATAGGGGGATGGAGGGGGGTGGGGAGTTATGATGGAGCGGATAGGGGAGTCCGGGAGGCGGAGGGGAGGGAGAGACGGGAGAGAGGGAGAGGAGAGGGTGGGGAAGGGGTAAGGAAGGCTGAGGGGGGGGGGGAGATCAGCAGGGAAGAAAAGAGAAGGGGGAGTGGGAGAGAGAGGTGGTTCGTGGGGAGGGGGGGGGGAGGGGGCAGGAGAAGCACGAAAGGTGGGGAAGATGATGGGGAGAGAGGGTGGGGGAGAGGGCTCACTAGAATAAAACTCCACGACATCTTTACGTTTGAACCACACGCGTGGGTACAATCAGACAGGGAGGAGGAGAGGCGACAAAAGGAGTGGGAGGGAGTAATGGGGGAGGGTAGGACCCGAAACAGCGAAAGAGGGAGAAGGAAACGTAAGAGGGGAAGGACTAGAGGGAGAGGGGAAGGAAGAGAGGGAGGGGGGAAGGAAGAGAGGGAGAGGGGAAGGAAAAAAGAAAGAGAGGGGAAGGAAGAGAGGGAGATGGGAAGGAAGAGAGGGAGAGGGGAAGGAAGAGAGGGAGAGGGGAAGGAAGAGAGGGAGAGGGGAAAGAAGAAAGAGAGAGAGGGGAAGGAAGAGAGGGAGAGGGGAAGGAAGAGAGGGAGAGGGGAAGGAAGAAAGAGAGAGAGGGGAAGGAAGAGAGGGAGAGGGGAAGGAAGAGAGGGAGAGGGGAAGGAAGAGAGGGAGAGGGGAAGGAAGAGAGGGAGAGGGGAAAGAAGAAAGAGAGAGAGGGGAAGGAAGAGAGGGAGAGGGGAAGGAAGAGAGGGAGAGGGGAAGGAAGAAAGAGAGAGAGGGGAAGGAAGAGAGGGAGAGGGGAAGGAAGAGAGGGAGAGGGGAAGGAAGAGAGGGAGAGGGGAAGAAAGAAAGAGAGAGAGGGGAAGGAAGAGAGGGAGAGGGGAAGGAAGACAGAGAGAGAGGGGAAGGAAGAGAGGGAGAGGGGAAGGAAGAGAGGGAGAGGGGAAGGAAGAAAGAAAGATAGGGGAAGGAAGAGAGAGAGAGGGGAAGGAAGAGAGGGAGAGGGGAAGGAAGCGAGGGAGAGGGGAAGGAAGAGAGGGAGAGGGGAAGGAAGAGAGGGAGAGGGGAAGGAAGAGAGGGAAAGGGGAAGGAAGAAAGAGAGAGAGGGGAAGGAAGAAAGAGAGCGAGGGGAAGGAAGAGAGCGAGAGGGGAGGGAAGAGAGGGAGAGGGGAGGGAAGAGAGGGAGAGGGGAAGGAAGAGAGCGAGAGGGGAAGGGAGAGAAGGCGCGGGGAAGGAAGAGAGGGAGAGGGGAAGGAAGAGAGGGGGAGGGGAAGGAAGAGAGAGAAAGAAAGAGAGGGAGAGGGGAAGGAGGAGAGGGAGATAGGAAGGAAAAGAGGGAGATAAAAAGGAAGGAAGAGAGAGAGAGGGATGGGGGTGGGAGCAGGGTAGGGAGAAGAGGGGCAGCGGGGTTGGGCCACGACGCTACACGAGAGCGTTGTGCGTGACAGACAAAAGGGGAATTTAATCTGGAATAATCGTTCCGGATTCCTGGGAAGATTTATGAGTTCTTAATGTGGTTACTTTTATTCACGACACCATGGTGTG
>NC_061852.1:24715459-24717959 GCF_019202785.1 Penaeus chinensis | reverse complement strand
AAGAACCCTTATTGCTGGAGTTATGAATAGTTTATCATATGATCTGATTCAATTAAATTAGATTTGACAGGAAAATAATCATTAGGAGGGAGTGAGAGCAAGGGAGAGGGAATGTGGGATATTTATATATCATGCTTGCCAGCTAGTTGTTACTTAGCTTACAATGAGAATATCTTATAGAATGTGATTCGCCAGTGGCACATATTCAGATCCCCTTAATTATTTATCTTGACCGTGATCTTTTTTTCTAATTTGTGATTTGATGGTTTCCCGGCTTTTGACTCGCCACTGTTATCCAGTTACCAAACACTTGATATTACATACAGCTACATCTTTTATCATCGAACTTCCAATTCTCTTCATCTATCTGTATGGATGAGCATGAATATCTTCACAGTAAGAGAAATGTATCTAACCGGTTTCTAATATATCTTTGTCAAAATTACATACATGTATTTATGACGGCTATATCAGAATCAGGTAAATGCAACTCTTGTATTCAAGATATCCATTCTCATTCATACCGTTTCTACATTTCTCGCAATGAATATGGTTCATTTCTCCTTATCTGGTCTGCTTCCTATCGCCTGTTACTCAATCTGGCCTCTGATTAACACCATATTCGTCTTGAGTCTCTTGTTTTTCAGCCTGTGATTTACTTGCTATTCAACCCCCTCCCTAGCAGCAATTTGTCTGCTATGTATCCTGCAATATGTCTGGTATTTAACCTGTGATTCGCCTTATCAAACTTGTTTCCTCTTTTCATCAAGTTATCGTTCTCTTGTTATACAGCCTGCTTCGTCTTCTTATCCAGCTTATATCCTCTTGTTAACGAACCAATTTCATCTTTTTACCCTTCTTGCTTCCTCTTTTTAACCACTTTTTTCTTTCTTTATCCAGCCTCCCTCACTTATTTAGCCTACTTCTTTCAAACCAAGAATGTTATCTAACAACTTCTGTTTACCTTGCCTACGTCCTCTTGTTATCCAACCAGCTTCCCTATTGTTACCCAGCCTACATTCCCATTCTTATCCAACTTGCTTCACTTTTTACCTGCTGTTATCCCGCGTTCGTCTGCCTCCTCTTAGTCATGGTAAGGGGGTGTGTCTCGGCCTCTCCTCGCAGGGCTTAGCAAAGTGTCGTATCATTTCTTTTCCAGCGAAACTTTGGGTCTTTGGATTTTTACTCGAGTTTTGCCAGTCGTTTATGGCCTTGTCTTTACCTCGCTAAACCCGTAGTGTTTTTGTGTAGTCTTGTGTAACGGCCTTCAGTGAACGATATACAGCACGGGGTGTTATCGAAACTGTAAGTTAAGTCAAAGGTTAACGAGTGTTTTTCTTTCCCTTTCTTTAATAAATATGGTGTAAAACTAAAGGAGAAAAAGGGGAGATCTTTACTTGCAGTGGTTTTTGGTTATACTTCTGATTATATTTTCTCTAGCTATGGAAGATGTTTTGTGGTATATTATGGTTATATATTGTAGCCCTCAATTAAGACATTTTAGCATACAGACATGGAGCTATATGGTTTGTAACAATCAAATTTGATAATCAGTGATGCATTTTGTACCTCCCTTCCCCCTCCCCTTCTCTCTCTCTCTCTCTCTCTCTCTCTCTCTCTCTCTCTCTCTCTCTCTCTCTCTCTCTCTCTCTCTCTCTCTCTCTCTCTCTTTCTCTCCCCCTAGGTACTTATTCATCTACCTGTCTGTCTATACACATGCAGCTGTAAACTCATATATCTATCTATATGTCTATCATGTGTTTTTATATAGCTATCTGTCTATCTATCTATCTCCGTCCTTCGCATTCTTGTTCTCGATCTTTCTCTTTCCATATTGCCAAAAAAATCCTTGTTAAAAATAAATGCTAAACAACAGCGCATCTCCTAAACTGCACAGTCGTTTAACTATCACACCTTCTCCTTGTATGTGATACCTAAGCACATAAAGTGAATGTCTACGAATGAGTTAGCTTCCTCATGGAAAAAGAAGTGATTTTTGCAACTCCCTCCTAAATGTTTCCATTCAACACTCACACGCACTCGCAGGGCGTCTCTCCCACTGCATTATCGCGGCCACTAACTAGTAGCCTCCACACATGGACAACAACCAGAGTTTAATAATAGCTTCGGCACAAAGACCGGGACGTCAGACTAACGTTCCGCGTCTCCCTTGACCCCTCGTCATGGTTTCCCCTTCTGACTTATCGCCCTGTCACGCACACAGGTTGGGGCAAATAGAAAGAAAATGAACAAAGACACTGGCGTTTCAGAAAGGGAGATGAACTTGACAGAGAGAGAGAGAGAGAGAACAAGAATCGACGTTTTGAAATGTGATCGTAGACACACTTTTTATCGAGCTTGCGCCTAGAGGGCCGGCAACATCATTGTGTGGCGCCCATCTTCCTCTTAGCGTAGTGACAGCCGTGAGATTCGAGCGCCCCCTTTCCTCCAGGAAGCGGCAGGGGTTCGAGCCCCCCCACGGCGTGCTGGAGAGCTGCTG
>NC_061852.1:24685459-24707959 GCF_019202785.1 Penaeus chinensis | reverse complement strand
TAAATTCTTGTATCTATTTAATTATCTATTTTCATTTTTTTTTTCGGGGGGAGGGGGGAGGGCGGGTTTTGGAAATAGGATTAATGTTCTTTTCCTTCCCTTTTTATTATGTATCTGTTTGTTTGTTTCAATCGTAATCGATCTCATTCTGGCCACATACTTGAATGTATTGGATTTGCAATATTTTAAGGACAGAAATAATGTGTTCATATATTTCTAATCAATCAATACATTTATCAATAAATGCATTTATACATTAATTTATTCATTAATTTCTCCAATTATGTATTCATATATGCATATATATATATGTCTATTGATTTGTATACTTATATCAATATATCTACTAACACAACTGCTTCTCCACTTATTCAGTCATGTATTTATTTTTACGAGACTTGCCTCTCGAAGCGAACTGTCTGAAGGAGAACGACCTTATCTCTCTCTCTCTCTCTCTTTCTCTCTCTCTCTCTCTCTCTCTCTCTCTCTCTCTCTCTCTCTCTCTCTCTCTCTCTCTCTCTCTCGCTCTCTCTCTCTCTCTCTCTCTCTCTCTCTCTCTCTCTCTCTCTCTCTCTCTCTCTCTCCTTCTCTCTCTCTCCTTCTCTCTCTCTCCTTCTCCCTCTCTCTCCTTCTCCCTCTCTCTCCTTCTCCCTCTCTCTCCTTCTCCCTCTCTCTCCTTCTCTCTCTCTCTCCTTCTCTCTCTCTCTCCTTCTCTCTCTCTCTCCTTCTCTCTCTCTCTCCTTCTCTCTCTCTCTCTCTCTCTCTCTCTCTCTCTCTCTCTCTCTCTCTCTCTCTCTCTCTCTCTCTCTCTCTCTCTCTCTCTCTCTCTCTCTCTCTCACTTACTTATTTCCCACTCATGCACAACCTGGTGTGCATCCCAGTCCCAAGCAGGACTCCCTCAGATATTACCAGGCGAAAGGAGTTTAGTACTTCATTATTTCTAACGGAGGTGTTAATAGGTGTCATCAGCTTGACGAACATTTTTGAGAGTTGAGCGCGTAAGTAGGCGGTCGTAAAAGTCCATGTTGCAACGGGAGGGCGATCGGACGCTTGAAAAAAGGGATGTGAGTGATCGAGCGAGCGTGGGCGGCGCCACAAGCGGCTCGAGATTAGATCGGTCGTTACCTTCCTTGCTCTCGGGAGCGTGTCACTTTATGGCCTTATCGGTATCCTGAAACGACCGCGTTGCAACATTCAAGATAACGGGTTCCGGGTTCGGGAAACCTTGAAGGATCATCATATGAACTCTGGCAATGTATCTGACAGTAATTTTATTGCAGAACTTGAAATTCCAAATCTTGCTTCCTCGATGCAATTGTTTTTAGGATTTAACAACATCCAGGATCTGTTGCAACCGTTGTCAGACAATGACAAAACGTTGCAGCTGTGATCAATCTTGCCAGGAGCGTAATACCCTCCACTTGCCTCAACACAGGCAAGCGCTTGTCAGATATTGTTAATATGTGCACGGAAGGGTCGGCTTTGTCTAAAAGCTCGAAAACAAGTCCCTGGCGTCCTTTATATCTCGCGTTACCAGACAGCGAGGTCCTCCCTTTCAACACACCTCGAGTCTCCAGTAATTAATCTGAGTTGTGGTCGCAGTACTTTAAACAGCTTCCCCTCCGCTTCAGTAGCAGAAAACATGACATAATCGCCCAAGTCCCGCAGAGTGGCCGGGCAATAATATCCTTTTATCACCCAGTCTCTCCCGTTCCTTCCCTTCCTCCTCCTCATCTTCCATCTCTCTCTTCTCCTTCTCCCTCTCTTTATATCCCCTCGTCTCGTCCTCTCTCTCGTGTCACGGATCCTTGCCTCTCCCACTCATACATTCAAGTTTCTCGATTGCATATTGCATTGTATTATCACGCCCGTGCCTTGTCTGCTGCCTTGCTTTCTCACTTACGCCCAATTGGCCACATTCACAGCTATTATGGTGCCCTTGCAATGCCTCCCTACATGCGCCATCTAACCCTATCACTCATCCGCATCCACTTTTTGAACCCTCCATCATACTTATTTCAGCCACCCGTTTTTAGCATCTGTTTCGTGTGTTATCGCGCGGGCCGACTATATCCCCCCTGTCCACGTGATTCATGTGGGAATTATACGATCTAATTCGTTCCCAGTTTTCCTTCTTCTAATTCCCCGTCCGCCGTCGCCATCTTAACCCATTCCGAGTGAACCGCAAGCCTCATTAACCACTTCTCATTAACCGCCCGAGTTATTCATCATACTCGTCTACATGCTTTTGCGGCACTCCTTCCTGCTCGCTCTCTCCCTCCGCATTTCCAACGGTTATTGCGCTTTGATCTTTCTTCGGCTTTCCCCCCGGCTTATCACATCTACTCATTCCCGAATTTTAACTTTTCCTTTTTATATGGGGTTGCTTTCTCCTCTTCCCTTCTTCTTCTTCTTCGGGGAGTGTTCTTATTAACATTTATGAGTCGGGGTTACTGTTTATTCCGTATCTATTCATACATTTGGAATCTCTCGGTCTTTATTTATTAAGATATTATGCGCCTGAGATGTTTTTGCATCTTGGGTACCACACAAACATAAAACTTATATTCCAAGCCTTTCCCTACCTTCTTCATATGACCATCCCGTATGAGTTACCAACACTACTCCTCGAATCATAATTGTATAGGCCCATTACTCTCCTCCACCTTTTCTTTTATCATATCCCTTATTTTCCATTTTCCATCCATTCATTTCCCTTCGATTCCCATCTTTGCCACCGCCGCCGTTCCTTGCGTCCGTTTCCCTCTCCTCCCCTACGCAGCCATATCTCAGGCCCCTTCGCCCTACGCCAGCTCCCCCTATCGCCGCTCGCCAAGTATTACGCATTCTTAGGATAATTACACAAACTAATTGAATTACCCCTTGACTGCTCGTGACTGCCGCTAGAGGGCCTCGTTAATGAGTTCTGCTTAAAACGAAACGTGACGCGAGGGGGCAGGCCGGCAGTTCGGCAGGGGTGTTGGGGAGGGGAGGGGGGTAGGGGAGGGGGAGGCGCTGGCGGGGTCGGAAGTTCGGCAGGGGGTTGGGGAGGGATAAAAGAGATAGGAAGGGAAGAGAAGAGATGTTTCTTTCTCTTTCAAGCTCTGTAACTGTCTATCTGTCTATGCTTCTCTCATTCTCCTCCACTAGCTCTCTATGTTTTCAGCATGCCTAGCTTTCCCTTTCTCCTCTTTACCATTTCGTATAAATTTATGACCCATCTCCTCTTTTATCTTTTCCTTTCTGCTAAATTTCATATCCTCCCTTTTTTTTACCATATAACTTTATTTTACCACCTCACCCACCTTTTCTTCCTCTTCTCCATCCTTTTATTCACTCTTGTTCTACTCTCCGCTTCTCGCCTACTTCTTGGCTAAACCCTTCTCCTTCCTTCCTCCTCCCTTATCCTCTACCACATCAACTTTTTCCTCACTCTTTACCTATTCTTTCAGCCTCTTTCCTCCTCCTCACCCCATCCCCCACCGTTAGCACCCCTCCTCCCTCCCTCACTCTTTACCCACCTCTCCCTTCTTTCCTCCTCATCATCCCTCTTTCCCCACCCCTTCTTTCCTTCTCCCGCATCTTTTATCCGCTGCATATATTTTCCATTCTTCCCTCCTGCTCCCCTTTCCCACACTCCTAACGCACTCCCTCCTCCCTCACCCTTTACCCATTCCTCACATCCGCGCCCTCCCACTGCCTTCTCGTCTTTCCTCCCCTCCTCCTCGCGCACCGTGCCAGCCCCGCGTGCAACCGATCTGTTGCAACGACTTCCCCGCATCTGTCGCCAACCATCTCTCCGGCATCATGCACTCTCGGCTCTCGCTCTTATTGCCTGATAACAATACACAACGCGGCCAGACCATACAAGAGCAGGTGCAGCGAAGATCTGCCGATTTCTTGATAAAATATCAATTTCCTCGACATCTTTACCGCTTCCGCGTCTGTTTGCGAATAGCCATAAAGCAAAGGGATGATCTCGGAGCGAAACAGCTGTAGATAACGAGCAAGCAAGATTGTGTCTGAGGCAGATAAAGCTCTGATAAATTTCGATGGCACTCACACGCACACATTCACTAGCACACGCACACGGACTCTCACGCACGCACAGACGCACACACATAATCACAAGCAAAGACACAAACACACACACACACACACATGAAACGCCCTCATCAGTGTTCATATATTTCATTAGGTAGTAATAATTATAATGATATTTAATAATAATGATGATTATAAAAATATAATTACAGCAAAAACCACATCTACTATATTAACAATCTAATAATGATAATTACTATAAAAATAATAATAACAATCAATACAATAATAATAATAATAATAATAATAATAATAATAACAATAATAATAATAACAAAAAACAAAACAAAAAATCAACGACTACGATGACGAAGACGAAAACAACAGTAATAATGAAATTAATGATAACTAATAATGCTAATGATAACAGTAACAATAATGATGATGATTATAACAATACCAATAACAATGATAACAACAGTAATAGTGACAATATTTCTGATAATGGTAACATGATGATGATGACGATGACGATGACGATGACGATGACGACGATGATGATGATGATGATGATGATGATGATGAAGGTGATGGTGATGCTGATGATGATGATGATGATGATGATGATGATGATGATGATGATGATGATGATGATGATGATGATGATGATGATGATGATGATGAGGAGGAGGAGGAGGAGAATGATGATGATGATGATAATAACAATAATAATAATAATAATAATAGTAGTAGTAGTAGCAGTAGTAGTGGTAGTAGTAATAATAATAATAATAATAACTAAAATAATAATAATAATAATAATAATAATAATAATAATAACAATAACAATGAAGATAATAATAATAATAACAACAACAATGACAACACTAACAATTATAAGAATAACTATGCTAAACAACATCTTTATCATCGCCACCATCATCACCATTTGCATCAGTATCTTCATCATAAAGAAAGAAAGAAAAAAAAAACGAGATGAAGAGGGAGGGAGAGACTACAGAGAGAGGAAGCATCTCAAGACCCACACAGCTGAAGAATTTCTATCGGATGTATGGGGAATGCAACTCCTCAAGATCTTCAAGAATGTCTATTAGATTTCCAGAGAAACGGAAGCAGCACGCTCTGTACCGGCATAATTACTCTACTGGTTCAGATACAAAGGTGGGGTAGGGCGGGACAGAGAAGTACAAGGTAAGCACAAGGGGATGGGGAAGTAGAGGAAAGAGGGGAACAGGAAGAAGGAAGGAATGAGGGGAGGTGCGGGCATTACTCCGTCACTCATGGTAGTTAGTCTCCTTCGCCAGTATTCTCTCGCCCTCTTTTTCTCCCTCTCTCCCTCCTCGCCCTCTCAATCCCTCCTCTCTCCACCTCTATCTTCTTTCCTTATTTTCGTCTTTCTCTCCTCCCTCCCTCCCTTCCCCCTCCTTCCCTCTCTTCCTTCCTCCACCCTCTCTTCCTTTCTAGCATTCTCCTATCCTCACAACCTCCCTCCGTTTCCCCCTCTCCTTCCCTCCCCACACCCTCCGACTTTTCTTTCTTTCTCCATACACTCTTATTCTTTCCTCAACCCTGGCCTCCACATCCAATGTCCACTCAAAACACCCATGTACACGCCTGCCGTTAATTAACTTCGTCCTACAACATTCTGACGGTGGACACCGTTCAGAACCACTTCATATATATAGCATTTGCATAACTCTCTTTTAAGGACAAGGACACGCATTTCCATATTTGATTTTCCGCTTACTTCCGTCCATACTACATCGCGGCCCCCTCTTCGTACTAACTCCTTTGTCATACATGGTTCAATTACATTTTTTTTTCTTTTTTTTTCATGGCTCTCTGCTAACCCTTCCAACACGCCAATCTATGTGAACTCTGGCGGTAATCATGTGTTTCTTATTCAGGATTGGATTTCGTGTTTGTATGTTGTTTTCTGCTTCGTTATTATGGGAAGTCGTGACTTGAAGAACGTGATTTTTCTAAATAAACAACGTTTTGATATTCTTTACGATGCGTCAAGACGGGGAAGCAACTCATTCATAAGAGACAAGTCTAATGCCCCCATCCTCCCCCCTTCTCTCTCTCTCTCTCTCTCTCTCTCTCTCTCTCTCTCTCTCTCTCTCTCTCTCTCTTTCTCTCTCTCTCTCTCTCTTTCTCCCTTTCTCCCTCTTCTACTTCGTCACCTTCCCCTAGTTCTTCTCCCCCTCCTTTTCTTCTCTTTCTCCTTTTCTTCTGCCACTTCTCCTTCTCCTTATAATTATAATTACCATCATCATTATGATTATCCTTACTGTTATCTTTATCAATATTATCATTATCATTATTATATCATTGCTATGATATTATAATCATTATTCTCCTTTTTCCTCTTCTTCCTCCTGCTCTTCCTCATATTTCCAGTTTACTTTCACCTCTTCTTTTTCCTCCTCATCTTCTTCCTCTTTTGCTTCTTCTCACCTTTTCCCCCCTTTATCCTCTACTTCTCCCTCCTTCTCCTCCTCACGCGTGCACTCAACCATCAAAAATTCCCACAGCAAGCAAGGCCGAGGACTATGGCCGATTCGCAGACAAAGGGAGTGCAGCGTCAGCTCCCTGGGGTTTGCAGAAGAATTGGGCAAGGCAGTGAGTGCAAGACGAATGAACAAAACCCTTTTTCAGTCCCAGTTTTGCTAGTTTTATATACAGCAGACCGAGGGAGGGGGTATACCCGACCCGTGTACCCTACAGCCGCTGCTACCGTGAGGATCTGCATGCTGACAACGGGCGACAGCTGTACCATTTCTCCCTAAATTCACTCTTTTCTGTGTCTTAGGTGAGAACTGCCATTCTCATGGAATTTGAGTAAGACTTATTCTTTTCTGAGTTGCCAAAGGGAAAATGCAAATCCTACCATTTGGGGCAATAACCATTTCAGTATATATAGTCCTCACTGAATCTCAAATATGTCACTGCTATACAGCGTATACATTTTATATGTGTGTGTGTGTGTGTGTGTGTGTGTGTGTGTGTGTGTGTGTGTGTGCCGTACGTGTGTGTTCGTACGTGTGTGTGTGTACGTGTGTGTGTATATGTGTGTATATGTGTGTATATATGTGTGTGTATGTGTTTGTGTGTGTGCTTGTGTGTGTACAAAAATGCGAAGGTAAATCCATCTATGAGTAGGTAGGATAACTTATTTGGAAGCCATTTTTCATTTAATACAGATATAACGATTGTTTGGGTCAAGGTACACGCATCTTTTGCCTTGGCTGACATATACTTTTTTCCAATTTATACGTTAATTCAATTACTTGATATGAAAAGAAACCTCGACCTCCATCCCTACATGAATAATTAACCCATTTAATATTCATCAAGGGAAATAAACATGGGGAAAATGTAATACTAATTCTAGTTTCTAAACTGGTTATCTTACAGTACACCCCTTTAAGATCTGCGCTCCTTAAAATTCCCATAACACCTACGAACATGTCATTACGAACAAAGCCTATTCATTTAACACAACTAAAGCAACCTCTCCTTAATCCCCAAGCAGATAATGACTCGTCCACCGACATACAGAATACATACAACGCAGCGCTCTGTATCTCAGCCTCTGATACCCCAAGCTCTCTGACAAGCTACCTGTATCTCTCACAGAACACCGGGGATCACAGAACACCGGGTAAATGAACAAATACGTTGCATCTCCTCTGGCCCTATGATGTACACACGCCCTCAGATCGAACACGTAACAAGCGGAACACTGCTGAACACCGCTGAACGCCCTGAACACTCCTGCTTTGCATGCGGCAGCCCAGGTAATTCATCCCTCGGGAAAGGGAGGCTTCAAGACTGTGCTGCAGTGATCCGCAGTCCCTTTTATGCCGCCGCAGTGCCGCTAACGACCTCGCGGCGGCTAACGAGGAGCGTCGGGGAGGCTGGAGAACAGTGCGATTATTAAGATGATAATAGTTATGATGATGAGATGAGGGGAGAGGAGGTACACTAAAATTAATGCTTCTAGCAATTATATAAATTATAACAACAGTAATAATTAAAATAATAACTTATAACATATACAATATAGCCAACAACAATAATAATAGTAACAATAAAAAAATATGATAAGGATAATCATAAAGATAAGGATAAAGGTAAAGGAAGAGACATAAAGACAAGGACAAATATAGAAATAACGATAAAGTTATGATGATGATATCAATAACACTAATGGCAGTAATAATAATAACATAGTAATAACGATGATGATGATGATGGTGATGGTGATGGTGATGGTGATGGTGATGGTGATGGTGATGGTGATGTTGATGTTGATGTTGATGTTGATGTTGATGTTGATGTTGATGTTGATGTTGATGATGATGATGATGATGATGATGATGATGATGATGATGATGATGATGATGATGACAATAATAATAATAATGACAATGATAATATTAATGATTAATAATAATAATAATAACAATAATAATAATAGAAATAATAATAATAATAATAATAACAATGATAATAATGTTAACAATAATAATGATATTTGTAAACGTAATAATAATAATAGTACTTGTAAACGTAATAATAATAATAATATTTGTATACATAATAATAATAATTATATTTGTAAACATAATAATAACAATAAAAACAATGACAATATTAATAATAATATAAATAATAATAATAATAATAATAACAATGATAATAATGTTAACAATAATAATGATATGTGTAAACGTAATAATAATAATAATATTTGTATACATAATAATAATAATTATAACAACAACAACAACAACAATAATAATAATAATAATAATAATTACAAGAATAATAACAATAATAATAATGATGGTGATAATAACAATAATAATAATTTAAAAAAAATAATGATAATAATAATAATGATAATAATAACAATAATGATAATGACAAGAATAATTACAATCATAATAATAATGATGATGATAATAATAATAATAATAATAATAATAATAATAATAATAATAATAATAATAATAATAATAATGATAATAATAATAATAATAATGATAATAGCAACAACAATACTAATAATTATAAAAATAACAATAACAATAATGATAACAATAAAAAAAATATAATAATAGTAACGATAACGATGATGGCGACGACGACGTCAATAATAATGATAATAATGATGATGGTATGGAATAGAATAATAATGATAATGATAATGGTAATAATAATAAAAACGGTAATGATGATAATAATGATAACATTAATAATGGTAACAAAAAATAATACCAAAATGAAAATAGTCATAGCTTCAAATTTATAATAATAACAACAACAATAATAATAATAACAATAACAATAAAAACAATACTAATAGTAAAACTAATTGTGATGCTGCTGCTGCTGATGATGATGTTAACAATAACAACAATAATATATATTTTTTAAAATCATCATAATACTGATAATGAAAATAATAATAATAATGAAAACAATACAACAATACAAATTACAATTACAACAATAGCAACAATCATAACAATAAGAAAAACTGCAATAATAAGAATAACAAACAATACCCAAAACAGTTAACTGCTTCTCCTCCTTCTCTCCTTCTTTCACATTTCTCTCTCGCTATCTATCTACTTATCTATCAATATTTATATGTCTATTTATCTATCAATCAATCTATCTATCTATTTACCTGTCATTCTTGTCTATTTATCTACCTACCAATTGCCAATCTCCATCCCTCTGTCCTGTCTTTCACCGCACAACCCGAGAACGCTTTCTCAACAGCACAGTGCCCCCCCCCCCCCCCCCGAGTGTAATTGCCTCCTTGTTGTTCCTTATTCAGAGTACATGTGCGCTGCTTTGTCTTCTGGCGAGTAGTCTGTGTCTGTTTGTCTGTCTGCGTCTCTCTGTCTGTGTGATTGAATGACTGTAAGTCTATGTGTGTGTGTGTGTGTGTGTGTGTGTGTGTGTGTGTGTGTGTGTGTGTGTGTGTGTGTGTGTGTGTGTGTGTGTGTGTGTGTGTCTCCGTCCGTCCACCTCTCCCTCCCTCTCTTTCTCTCTCTCTCTCTCTCTCTCTCTCTCTCTCTCTCTCTCTCTCTCTCTCTCTCTCTCTCTCTCTCTCTCTCTCTCTCTCTCTCTCTCTCTCTCTCTCTCTCGCCCTCTCCCTTTCGACCCTCCCTTATCATTAGCTTCCCTGTTCTTCCCTCGTGGATAGCTTCCCTACCCTCTTCGCCCTCGCTCTCCCTCGCTTCGGAATACTTTCCTCGCTCTTCTAAGGATAACATCCTCAATCTCGTCGTTCTATGAATAATATCTCCTTTTTATTGTTGAATTCGCCCATGGACGGCCATGTCTTGTCTGTCTTTTTATCTTCTCTTTCCAACCCTGCTTTGGCATCAACTGTGTTATCAAATTACCCACCCCTTTCGAAGATTGCTTCTGTTTTCCCTTGGTTTAACGACTTTCCCCTCTTATCTCATTCCTTGAGAATAACATTCCATTCCAATCCTTCGTCTTCGTTCTATTCCGTTATCTCCCTGCTCACTCCCTCATGAGTAGCAAACCCTGTTTCTGCTCCCCTATCTCCTAATTGTTCCTCTCCCCTCTTCGCTCCCTCAAACCTATCTCTACTCCCCTCTACCATATACGTTCCTCCTCTCCCTGTACCTTCTGAACTCCTTCAAGTTTATCCCCTCTCCCCTCTAAGCTCCTCTCCTATCTTTCCTTTCTGTGCTTCCTCGGGCTTATCATTCCTCCCCTCTTCCCGATATACTCCTGTCTCCTATACGCTCTTCTCCTTTTCCCTTCTGCTCTTCCAAGAGCTTATCTCTTCTCCTCTATGTACGTCCGTCATCGCTCTGGCCTTCCACTCCTTCTCTCCTGAATGGCTTCCCGGATTTCCATTACCTAATATTCGATCTGTAAAATGTTACTAATATATCAGTCCCTCCTGCTATTACTCGGATTGCTATACACTCTAATATTGCAAAGTTCCGCCCTTAAACGGATCCTACGTTCTTCATTTCACATTCTCATACATTAGGCTTATGGAAACATTGTATCTCCCTTTTCTTTTTTTCCCCTATGATCCACCCCTGCAATTTACTAATTCCCCTTTCCCGGTGTTTTGATACTTTCTCCTTTCTTGCAACACCAGCCTCTTTTTTTTTCTTTCCTGTAATTTCCTATAAACCTCTAGCTCATTTCTCTTCCATTTCCACTACAGACTGGAAGATCCCAAAGCGAATTCTTACCCGATGAAATTACCCAAATGGAATCATTTACATTCTAAAAAGGATGGAAAAACACCCACCCACAGCTACAATACATTACGGGCCAGGAAGTTCACTTTAGCATGCGTTCCCTCGACACTATAAGCTATGAGTTCAACGTTCATCAATTTTCATCTTGATCTTCAGTCTGCTATCTATAACGGAAGTATCGGTGGTGGCGAAAGGAGGAGAAAGGGGGGAGGGGACAGGGGAAGAAAGCAAATGGAGGGAATTGGGGGAGAAGAATAGGATGAGAATGAAGACGAAAGAGGTAAGTGAGATGGAAGGAGAATGAGGGGGAGGAGAGGTGATAAGAGAGAGAAAGAGGGATTTGAAGAGGTGAGAGATAAGTATCGAGGAAAAGAAGAGAAGAGAAGACGAAGACACTGAAGAGATAAAGGGGAGGAATGGGAAAAAAGATTCACTGAAAGAAAGAAAAAAGAGGAATCGGGGAGGAAGGCGGAATAGGAAGAGGAGGAGCAAGAGGAGGAAGGAGGAAGGAAGGAAGTGGAAGACTCACAAGTGCATTACCTGAGGCCCTGAGAGATCCTAGGAATTCAATTATCAGCGGGAGGAGCATCTTGGCGTAGTTCCCGCCGCATGACTTGGGCCCCTCCCTCAACCCCCCCCCCCCCACCCGTGGCACCATCCCTCGATCTGGCCCGCTCACCCTCTCCTATGGAACTTCACTGGGGTACCATCACTCACCCGGCCTTGCTTTCGCTCCATCCTTTAACCCGAAGGATGCCCTTTTCTACGGCATTGGTCTGCCGTTCTATAGGGCATTATCGCTCGCCGTGGCCCTTCAACTTTCTCTACGGTGCCGTCCCTCGCTTCAGCAACGACTTCCCTTTGACACCATTTTTGTTACACTATCCTTCACCCCGTCCTAGCCTTTTCTATGACACCATAACTGTGGCATTATCGCTTGCTCAGTCCTGACCTTCCCTATGGTACCGTGTGCACCATGTTTCACACCGGTCTGGCCTTCCCCTTTTACACTATCCCTAATATTTTTTTTCACTTCCTCCATTCTTGCCCTCCCTCTGCTCTGCAAAATGATAAAATAATTGTAATATTAATAATAATAAGAATAAGAATAATAAGAATAAAAAGGAGAAGACGACTAATAATAATAGTAATAATAATAACAGTAATAATAATAATAATAATAATAATAATAATAATAATAATAATAATGATAATAATAATAATAATAATAACAACGGACGACCCCCCTCCCCCCCATCACCCTCTCCCCTCCAAACTCACCCTCATCCTCCTTCACTCTCCCTTCAACCTGCTCACCTTCCCCTCACCTCTCCCTTACCTTCCTCCCTCTCCTTCATCCTTTTCACCTCCCCTATCCCCCTTCATTCCCCTTTGACCTGCCCCTGGGGATGCCGAAGCTTTAGGGAGGATTAGGGACAAGGCAGCGAGCCCTAGTGATAATTAAAGACTTGTTGGCATGGCCTGCTCGAGCTGACTACGGTGAAAGTGCAGATGATGGGGATGGTAGTAATTTTGATGAGCACGGTAGTCATTGTAGAGGAGGTTGAAGAAATGAGAGCAGGAACTATTTAAAAAATACGTCGAAATAGTGTGGAGTAATACTGATTTTGATGATGATTTTGATTGATGATGATTTTGAGTGTGATGATTCTGATTTTGATAGCGGTGATGAGGATAGTGGTTATTTTGATTGTGATTATAATAATCATGATTTTGATTAAGATGATCTTGATTGTGATGATGGTAATGATGATGATGATGATGATGATGATGATGATGATGACTTTGATGACTTAAACTGTGATGATTTTGTTTTTGATTTTAATGGCTTTGAAATTGATTATTATGACTTGGAAAATTATGATTTTAATGATGATAAGGACAAGAACAGTGACAGTAACGATGACATGGTGGTTTGGAAGATTATGATGATTACTTTGATTGTGGTGATGAAAATGATGAAGGCGATGATAATGAAGATGACGATGGTTGATGATGATGATATTAAGGATAATAATAATTATGATAAACAATAACAATCCACACCCACACAAAACAGCACAGACTCCAGACAGACAAACCAGCAGCAGGGCGAGCGTGTCTGGCTCCCCGCGGTGGTTTATAAGAACATTACCACGGGAACAAGGCAATTTAAAACGTGGGCAGCGCGGTTGGAAGCTTTAATGACGCAAATGAAATGCGGCGCCCGGTAAACACTGGAGAAACGCAACGCTGAATTCGCCGAGAAAGAGAGGGAGTATGAAGATAATAACGATCATAAAAAAGGAGGGAAATGGAGAAGAAAAAAAAGGCGAAATAACAAGACAACAGAAGCGTAGCAGACATAGATGGAACGCTGTGCTGAAGCCTCAGAATGGGTCTATTATCAGCCATCTGCGAGGTAAAGCGGTAAGTGCGAAGCGTATGTACAGCGCGCCGCCTGCAAGATAAGGGCCGCGGGTACACCGGATGGGGGGCAATGGAAATGATTCTTGGAGGTTTTCATCGGAGGAAGAAGCATTTTGTGCCAAAATAAGACCTGGAAACAACGTGGAAACTATTTTTCCAACTAAAAGGATTCGTGGGAATATAAAAAAGATAAACCAATACAGTTTCCGGTTCTTCTTCAATAATAAGGTAGGCCTACAGAAAATTATCTTTATTCTAAAATTCGCAAATACATATTTGCCATACTCAGTTTTATATCAGTAACAGATCACAGATTCGCCGGTTTTAAAGGAGACGCGCCGACCCTCCGACTTGGAAAAGGGAAGCCATTTTCAAATACCTCCAAGATGAATATTTCATGGCATATAAATAAGGCCTGTGCCACGCCTGCCCTGAACGTCAGAAAATATCTTAAAGATCAAAACGAGTTCTAAGTATACGGAAGAATGCGACGGAGATAAAAAGAATGTCCTTAAAGTGAGGGACAAAACGTTAGGAACATGATAAAAACTTTTTACTACTACTATCACTAACAGTGAGGGATAATCATAATAGTGATTAGGGTGATCTTGGTCGCCCGAAATAATAGTTAAGCGACAACTTTCATTATTATCATTGTTTTAATCTCATTTCATACTATAATGATAAGAAGGTAATAATAACGACAGTTATTAATAGCACTGAAAAATAACAATAATGATAAATATAATAATAATCACTATTAAACGCTAATAACAATAACAATTACGACGAGAATATATACATACACACACACACACACACACACATATATATATATATATAATATTATATATATATACGTATATATACATATATATACATACATATAGATAATTGTATATATAAATATACAAATAAATATAAATACACACTCACATAAAGATACATATGTTATATATATATATATATATATATATATATGTATATATATGTATATATATACATATACATATATACACACATATAATATGTATACATATCTATATATACATCATATATACATATATATGTATATAATATATGTGTGTGTGTGTGTGTGTGTGTGTGTGTGTGTGTGTGCATATATATACATCCATTAGTAAATATATACATATATGTATATATACACATACATATACATGATGCAGAAGTTGCATCAACAAAAACCGAGTCTTTCCTGCTCTGCGAACCGATTGACCTCCCCCTCGACTCTGACGACCTAAGGGCTACGCAGTTGCACCCACCTCCCCTCACCTCCCTCAGCCAATTTAGACACGAAACACTTCTTCCATTCCTTAATGCGGCTAATCTGCATGTCTGCCTCGCGAGGGTATCAAGGGTGGCAACGCAGACGGAAGACGCTTGTTAGCACAGAGGAAGGTGTTCATGCGCGCTGCTCCGAATAAAGTTCTGCTTCAGGGCGAGGTCTACACACATGCCAATATATGTGATATATATAGTATGAGTAGAAAACAAGTAAATACAAATACAGACATACATATATATATACCTACATATTTACACACGTATATAGTACATATATATATACACACATGCATATGCATATATATATATATATATATATATACATATATATTGTTAAGTAGAGTAGTTTTATAATCAACTCAGGTAAAGGATTTTTTTGTTTTGTTTGTTTGTTTGCCTTTTCATATTGATCTTGCATTGTTGTAGTAATGAACAGAAATATGCATTAACTGTGCAGTTTATTTTTGCAAGAATCAAATAATTATTATTCATAATGATAATCACAAAATGCTCAGAAAATATATATTATGATAATGGAAAGAGTTGTCAAAGGTAAATTAGTTTTGACCCAACGGACACGAACTCGAACTTGATGGAGGTGAGACGCACGGTCTTGTTTTTTGTTTGTTTTGGGCTGAAATTTAGTTGTAAGTTTGTTTACCTCAGTACTGTTTCCAACATGATCATATGATATATAATATGTAATGTGGTGTATTTGGAATTGGATATTTTGTTGATTTGGTGTCTAAAAAGTGACCGGTGTTTGGGTGATGCCCAGAGTGTTCACTTGTGATATGTCAGTTTTCTTTTTATTTTGTGCAGCAAAGACGTTGCTTTTTCATAGTGATTTAATCGCTGGAGCTGCTCAATTATTTAAATCATGTTAATTGAAAATCAAAAGGTGTTTCACATGCTTTTTATTTTATAATACTTGGTGGCAGTTGCCAGAGTGTACTTAATTTCTGAATAATACATTATAAGCATCTACTATTGTTTCAAATTTCCACACTCTTGTTGCATCCTTTTATTCAATGGGATTAAAATATATTAAGTGTATGGAGACAGAATTTAAGGTATGAAAAGTGATTATAGTCTGTAATAGCTCAAAATTAAATTCTCATTAGAACAAGAGAAACGCACTATTTGTATTTTGATTTTATACAGTAATAATTGTTATAGCATGATTTAATGTTACGTAAGTGAAGGCTGAGAACAAATTAGAAATCGTGAGTCACTTGAAAGATAATAATTATCCTTTGATAAAAATGTTAAAGATTTGAACTTAACCTGAGAAGTTTACAATTAAGTTTGCTCTTTACCCGTTTTGATTAATCCCCTAGTTGAGTAAAAGCAACTCTCCATTAAGAGAGATTTAGTTGAGCAAGGAACTTGATTGTAACACTATATATATATATATATATATATATATATATATATATATTATATATATTTACACACACACACACACACACATGTATTACATATATAAATAGATATATAAATATACTTTCTAAACACATGCGAGCAAACACACACACACACACACATATCTAAATATGTGACCAATGCCTTTTAACTTATCAATATGCATATATTTCTGTTAGATTACTGCCTCCAAAATAGCGAAATCACAAGTAATGATAATGTTACTTCTTCCAAAGTTGTTGTTGCCAATATGTCAGGACTAGGTAAATATTAAAGTATACTACTATTTATAGATTTATAGTCCCTCGACATAGCTTGGAACCTTTACAAGATTTGTTCTAAATATCTTCGGGATTGCCGGCACCATCCGGGGTTTTGGGTTTGAAGGAAACCCCGAATAAGCCCACTGTGACTTACTTTAAGATATTATATGAGAATCATGACTTAAGGATCTGAATAAAGCTGGTGGGAGGTTTGAATTTATTCTTCTATAGAGTGTGTGCCCAAGATACATACATCGGTCATAAAAAACATAACTTCCAATTTAATCTACTTTCTTCTTATTCTATAATTGTACGAAAAATAAACAGGTGGCATATTGTATTATATTCTTGAATCTTAAGAATAGTCATAGTAAGAACACTAGAGAATATTTTATTTAATCATTCTATCAACTCTACACCCTCCTTTTCCTAACTAATAATCACAATAATCATAAATAACTAATAATCACAATATCACATACCTTTCTGTTTTCTATTCACTAGCTCTTACCTCCATTAGTGTTACGTTAACATTTTATGAATTTCATTATTAACTATGTTTGTAAGTTAATTTATATATTATATTAACTACGTTCACCGAGTACCCTGGACGAATAAGCAATCAATCCTTCCATACTAACTTTCATAATTTTCTTCTACACTTTACTTCAGTCTATTGCTCCATTCCCAATTCACTCCTTGGCGTAACTGGAATTGTCTCCTTCGATTAATGTCGTTGCTGTATATAAATAAATGAATATGAACAATAGGCTTGCACTAAAACATATTGCCATGACTTCCCATACCTATACAAGATGAGAATTGGTGTCCGTCTCTTCTACTTAACAACAAGCTACTGCCTATGCATTCAACATTTGTCTTCATGGACGATTTCCGGGTAAATTCAAGATTCTAAATTCCCAGCACTGATACACGCCAGCGCAGAACGAGAGTCAGGGTCCGTCTAAAGGACTGTTTTGACAAGCCCTACTCACTCCCATGGCCTTCTACCCCTCATTTAAGTGCGAAACAATTTAAGAAACTGAACTATTCATACCATCTTAAATAGTCATTTACATTTACTCCACTTGTTCTGACACCAAATTTTGCTTTATTAATGTACCACCATGGTCAAAATCTTTGTGCAGTTGTAAGAAATGCATCGTTTAAGTATCGCATGTTTGTATGTTTGTATGTATGTATATGTATATGTATATGTATATGTATATGTATATGTATATGTATATTTATATGTATATTTATATGTATATATATGTATGCATACTACAGTGTGTGTGTGTGTGTGTGTGTGTGTGTGTGTGTGTGTGCATATATATGTTTGCATATATATATACACACATACATATATATATATATATATATATATATATATACTATATGATTGATTATTTGAGTTGTCATTGCTGTAAGTCCTCTAAGTACAACTCTGGATATCTCTTCAATATTTACTCCTTTTAGTATATACAGTACATGGCACACTCAGCTACTATGGATTAAATTTTGATATTTCCAACATAACGTAATAATTGATATATCATAAACATATAACTACACTGGCAACTGGCTGAAAACAGCTGCTGCTGTAACTTATGAAATTTATTTTTAATCTTGTATTGTTTCATTTTTTTGTTTGACAACTCCACATCAAAATGATTTTCCAAAGACATGCGTATTTTTTTCGATTTCTTTTCACTTTATCTTGTTGAATAAGTTATATGAAAAATGCTCATTGCACTTATTACTTAACATAGCAAATAATATTTCCTTATTATATTGGTCAAATTCTTGCTGTCACTTTACATACTTTGCTCCAATTTAGCGAAACTCAATGACAATATAAATAAAATCTCTCAAGATACCATTTGCCTCACAAACGTTTTTTCATGAAACAGCCGGTGTAAAACTGCTGTGCATTTTCCCGCTTCCCATTCGACTGTCCTAGAAACACACTCACTTTGGTAACTTTTGAATCCCTTTATAGTTGCGAAACTAAAACTACAGCATAAAAAAGTATTAGTATAAATGGGGAAAACTGTTTGTTAGGACACAATTAACAACTTCGAAAAGCACTGAGCAAAACTCGTTCCGCGTTGCATGTATACATACATACTGTGTGTGTGTGTGTGTGTGTGTGTGTGTGTGTGTGTGTGTGTGTGTGTGTGTGTGTGTGTGTGTGTGTGTGTGTGTGTGTGTGTGCGTGCGTGCGTGTGTGTGTGTGCGTACGTGTGCGTGCGGTTGCGCGCGCGCGCATGTAAATAACTATGTAAATGAGTAAATGTAAACACACATAGATTAATAAATATATACATATGTATACATGCATAAATGCATTTATCCACACAAATGACTGTATCGCAACCCATATAATTTAATTCACAAATATGCTTCCATAAATCATCCCCTCGCCTGCCCCGGAAATGTTTGAAATATACAAATGGACATTATAGCTACATCTTCCTGATCTTCTAATTAGCATACTCAACCCTGCATCCGACTGACACTCTTGAGTACATAATTAATGCAAGGTTTATGTTTAGCAATATCGGGCGTTCATTCATACTAGCCAGATGCGACTCTTTAAGAAAATAATGATACTGTAATTAGACTTAAAATATACAATATCTCAAAAGAACAATGACTGAGATACGGAAATTTACAAATAATAAACAACTGTTATTTCTCTGTTCTTAAGAGAATTGAGCGAAAAGCTAATCTCTAATGATTAATTTAGAAAGAAAGGCGGACATTATAAAGTCGCCAGCGTCGCCTGCTCTTCATCATAATAAGTTATCGCGATCATAAATCATTTCAAGACTCACTTGACAGCAACACTGAGGAACCGTTCCGCGTCTGTCACCAGACCGGTTATTAAAATCGGATTTGTTAAAGCACACTCAATTTCATTTTCGGTCTCTCGCCGCGCCTTACCCTCCTTCCCTTTCTGTGACTGAGCGTGTATATTAAAAGCTTATAAATACTAAGTGTGTACTCGTCCTGCACGTGCATTTATGTGTGTACGTTGATACATGCACATCAATATATATGTGTGTGTGTGTGTGTGTGTGTGTGTGTGTGTGTGTGTGTGTGTGTGTGTGTGTGTGTGTGTGTGTGTGTGTGTGTGTGTGTGTGTGTGTGTGTGTGTGTGTGTACATACATTTATATTTAAATATATATATATATATGTACACATATATGTATGTATGCATGTATGTATTTATGAATGTATGCGTGTGTGTTTCTGTATGCATATGCGCGTTTAATTATTCGCTTGTTCGTGTGGGTGAGAGTACAAACGAATGCGTGCCTGCATACGTGTATCTGTGGCTGTGTTTGTGCACGCGCCCGTTAATCGTGCTGTACAAAGGGCAGGCCTCGTGTGCGTGGGCGGGGCACCTTGTCTGAAGATAAGGCGGGCGCAGGCTGGTGAATTATGTGTTCATTATCTTCGAAGAAAAGACCTGGGCTGCGTAAGCTTCCCTTTGATGCATGGCCTTTGAAAAAGAGCAAAATGTATATAACGACATCTGGGAATGGCTCCGGTGGTGCTATTACAATTCTGATTGAAAATTCAACGAAACAACAATGCATAAATATTTCCTTTTAAACAAATACTGATATAATTACTAAGCCCAGCTACGAATATTGTGTTTTTCATCTCTCTTTGGGTCCTGTTAAGTGTATACAATAAAAAGATCATACCTGTTTGTTAGGATATTCTATTAATTATAGTATTTAAAATCTTACTAAAGTATCTTAAGAAAGAGTGATAACAGGACAAATATCCGGTAGTTTGGAGGTTTTGTTACCATGTTCTAGACCCTCACAGTGTCTCAACTGACATTACCCTTGACACTGTTCCTGTTGAAGCACCATGGGTGGAGGAGAGGATATGAGTCGGCCGGATTTTTCTGCTATTGAATTTTTTCTCCAAGAAACGTCTCTAAGCCAACGGGAAAAAGCCAAAAGAGTGGGTGCTTCCAAAACTTCAGTTGCAATAGTGAAAAGAAAACTTGATAATTTGATAAACTAAGAACCCAATCGAAGAGGTAAGTGTGGAAGAAAGTTTGCTCTCCCAGACAGAACAGAATGCTTGTAAACAGAGTTAAGTAGGATTGCTCGAAGTCATCCGACCAACTGGCTAATGAAAGGAAGAGTTATAGCGTCGAGTGTATTCCCTCTACAATCAGAAAAAAAAGTTAAGAGATGAGATATCGTGCATGCAGTCCAACTAAGGTGCTTAGACTAACCGTAACCATGAGGAAGAAACGACTAGCCTGGGCATAGGTTCACAAGGATTGGAAAATGGTAAATTCTCCTACATCTCCCTTCTGACTACGTTTCTGCGTGATTCAACAATAATTTAGTGAAATACATATGCTTACATGGAAAAATATGCTACTTATAAAATATTACATCTAACATGATGTTCATGTTAGGTTCAAAAGCGAGATCAGAAACATGTCAGGTTGGAGATGGAGTTCATGAGGGTTTTATTTGAATGTCCTAGTCATCTCATAAAATGCAAATGTCATTTCTATTTGCAGAACATATGAAAATTTGTCAGAAGAACCAGCTTAGACAAGAGCCACCCCGGCTACCAGAGAGCAGAAGTAAAATTCCATACCAATGTGATGTTGTGGTCTGTGATCTCTGCCATGGGTATTGGAAGTTTAGATATTGTAAAAGGTAATCTAAGTCCAGTTGCATATCGTGACATCACTGATAGACTTCTGCCTGAGTGAGTGGTTCCGAGAAAATGACTGCTTATTCATGCATAATGGAGTTTCCTACCACACAACTGAAATTGTTAAAACTCATTTGGATAATCATGGTATCACAGTGCTTGACTGGCCTGGTAAAATTAAAATCATATAGAATATTAATGGGAGACATGGAAGACGAGATAAACTTAGAAATTACAGAAAAGGCCCGCCGGTACATTCGAGGCATGCTGCAGTGATAAAGGCTAAATGTGGAAGTTCTGGTTACTAATATCATATATTTTATAATGTACGCAAATATAATTAGGAAATGATAAGTTACTTTAATTTGGGATACATATTCTCACACACACACAATTTATATTAGTTTGACAATCTTAGACAAAAATAATAGAAACATGCAATAATAATTAAAAAAAACATATTTCATAAAACTTGGTTTGCAAATTCAAATGTAGACATTGAAACGAATATAGTTTTTATAAATCTTTATTTGAGAGATTATTTCTCGTATTTTCTGAAGTAACCTGTAAAATTATTTGCGACTGGGGAAGCTTTTATAGAGATGTACTAATTGTTGGTGGTCCTGGCACTATAGTAAAAATTCAAAATTCGGGAAACGGAAATATAACGTCGGCAGACTACTTTTCGGCGGTGTGTCGGGGAAGTCGGATTTAAAAAAAAATCCGGTGCCCTTCAGAGATGCAGAGATACTACAGGGAGTTATAAAAGACCGTTAAAAGGCAGGGACAATCATCATCAACGACTGCTGGAAAGCATAGAACTGCCTCAATACAGAGGGGTTTCAGCACCTGACAGTGAACCACTCCCTCACTGCAGCTCATACTAACTCCATCACGTGTAGGTGGCGGGAAGCGAAGACAAAAATACCACACTACAGCAAGAAGAAATACCACTTTGGCCCGTGCCATGTTTTTAATGAGCATCCCAGGTTCAAATTGACTACATCGCTTCCTCTTTGCCATTGTTCA
>NC_061852.1:24667959-24670459 GCF_019202785.1 Penaeus chinensis | reverse complement strand
TAATCAATATGTTTTATTGCACACATTTACTCTACCTTTCAGGTTTTTCCTCTATCTTCATATATTTATCTGACAACGAAATCACCTGTTTCTAGGCCTTATCACTCTATTTACTTATGTTATATATAAGCATTTATCCACCTGATATCTATATCTATCAAAAGCTGACCTGAGGGCGGGAGTTAACCGACCACAGTCGACAAATTAAATGAAGTCCTCTTTATGTAACGTTTAAAGAAAAAGGTGTAAAAATAAACTAAGGAATCAAACACAAAATCCGCTAGTCTGAGACTGCTTAGTCTAAATGGTCATAATCATTGTCATATAAGTGTTTATTTGTGTGCACACACACACACACACACACACACACACGCACACACACGCACACACACACACACACACACAGATATATATGTATGTATGCATGTATAAAATGCATATATGTATATGTATATATTTATATATATACACACACATATACACATACACACACACATATATACGTGTATGCATTTATAAAATGCACACACACACACACACACACACACACACACACACACACACACACACACACACATATGTATATATATATTTACACACACACACACACGCACACACACACACACACACACACATATATATATATTTATATATATATATATATATGTGTGTGTGTGTGTGTGTGTGTGTGTGTGTGTGTGTGTGTGTCTGTGTACACACATGTAGAAAAGGTATGAAGGAGAATTAATATCTTCACAATACAAGAGATGTATTTGACCGGTTTCGATTATATCTTCGTCAGGAATAATGTATTTCTGACGAAGATATAATCGAAATCAGTCAAATACATCTCTTGTATTGTGAAGATATTCATTCTCATTCACACCTTTTCTACATTTGTCAACATGAATACGGTTCATAAATATATATATCTATGAAAAAATCAAACTTGGTCCCATGTCCATGTGAACGTAGAGGACATGTCCGCAGAGAAACATGCTTATTAGGCCGCGGGATGATGCGGTAGGATGGCCCGTTCCTTTCCGCCCCGACCTTGACCCCAACATGCTGACTTCAGCATACCAGTACTCATTCACAGCTGAGTCGACTGAGAGGGGCCGGGAACGAACCCAGGACCTTGCGATTGCAAAGCCAGCGCTCTACCACTGAGCTATACCACCCTCTAAATATATATATATATATATATATATATACATACATATGTATATATATACATATATATATATAAATACACACACACACACACACACACACACACACACACACACACATGCATCTTATACTTACATACATGCATACACATATGTGTATGCAGGTAAGTATAAAATGCATATAAGTTTGTTAGTATATGATGCACACACACACACACACACATACACACACACACACACACACACACACATATATATTTACACAAATCATATGTAACTATAAAAACTTATATATATATATATATATATATATGTATGCATACATACATAGATACATACATACAAGCATACCCATCTATCAGCCTGTCTATCAGTTCATATAACCTCTAATGAATTTGACCATGTCACCTCTTTTCACTCTCATAACAATTTGCAAATAACTCTAAGGTCAAATACCCCGATTTCACTACCAAATAATGATTTCTTCCTTATTTTACTATTAATGTTTTGATTTGTCTAATCACTATCATTGATGACAGAAGTAGTTACTAATAATAGCGGGACCCGTGAAAATTCTTCGGAAAAAAGAACATCCTCTCTCCTTCTTCCTCTCCCTCTACCTTTCCCTTGTCCGCTCTGCTCCTATCATTCTAAGCCCCTCCTACCTTTCTTCTTAACCTCCCCCCTCGGTTAGTTAATAATAAGTATGCATAAACTGACGGTCTGACTACTTCCATGCAGTGTACTTGCCTCGAGGAAGAAAAAAGAATGATGGTGATGATGCAGATAATGTTAATGATAAGGTGAAATAGGATTCTAATAGATTCATTATAAGGTATGCGTCAACGCGACCGTGTGTAATTCTATAATATTTATGCTGTCAATGTTCACCCCATTTTGAATAAAAAATTAACCAACTTCAAGTCCGCACTCCAATAGATTATGATTCTAGGAATAAGATGCCCATTGTACATCGACAATGAAAAAACGTCGAATCTGCAATTACTTGGTATATAAATTCAAGCGTAAATTTCAGTAGTAACGTGCTGATTAAATACTAACTGAATTATTATAATCATAAGAACTGTTGCTATTATTATCATCATCAGTATTATTATCATTATTATTAATTATCACTTATCACTCTCATTGTCATTATCATAATCATTAATTATCACTTATCACTCTCAATGTCATTATCATAATCATTAATGTTTTTGTTTCTACTATCATTATTGTTTATCGTTACTATTACTATTATCAACATTATCATTATTATCAACATTTTTTCTTATCATTATCTTTGTTACCATCAGTATCAGTGTACA
>NC_061852.1:24647991-24652859 GCF_019202785.1 Penaeus chinensis | reverse complement strand
TATAATCATTTTCACAATTATGATTATAATCATATATATATATATATATATATATATATATATATATATATATATAATCATAACCTTATTTACAATAATCATTATCGTTTTCATTACCATTATTACTATTATCACTAATAATATTATCAACATTATTATCATTTTCACAATTATAATCATAATTATGATTATATATACATATATATAATCATAACCTTATTTACAATAATCATTATCGTTATCATTACTATTACTACCATTATCACTAATAATATTATCAACATTATTATCATTACTACTACTAATATTATTGTCGTTTTTATTACCATTATCATTATTGTTATTATGAACATTGTCATTATCAAAACCATTATTTTTATTATCGATACTTAATATATATCAATCAATAATATAATTTTCATTACAACTATTACTATCACTAGCACTGTCACAATGACTATAACTTCCATTATCATCATCACTATCATCATTATCATCATTAGCACTATCATTATTGTTATTAATACTGTCATTATTACTGCTATGATCAACAGTACAACCATCAGTATTATCGTCATCGCTATTATCACGGCTGTGTTGTTGTTTCCAACGCTGTTATCGTTATTGTAAAACCTTTTACAACTCTACCATTATTGTTACTACTTCTAGTAATAAAACAATATTCATGACGATACCAATGATGATAATGGTAACAATAGCAACAATAATAATGAGAGTAGCAGCATACGTATAAATAGAAGTGGTGATATTTATAATGACAGTAATACAATAGTAGGCTATTTGTCATCACCAACTCGGCTGCCACTGGAACACGTAAGAACAACTAATCAAATGTTATGCCTGTCACTCTAAGTAATCAGGGCTCAACATTAGTAGTACAGCGCATATGAAATGACCATTAGAAAAATAGGGCGTACTCAAAAAAAAATACAGATATTATTTTTTTCTTTCTTTCTTTCTTTACAACTTTAAGAAGAAAAGCGTCTCAGGCCAAATCTTTCTACGTAAGCCGAGTCAGAGGAAATCGACTAAGACTATCTCTCTCTGTGAAGGGCACCGTAAAGCCACTGAAAGTAAGTAAAATAGTACGGAGATGTAACCTATAGTAGTGGTAGTAGAAATAGAATTAAAAGTACCAGAAGTAGATGTCGCCGTTCGTGCGTGCGTGCAAGTGGGCATTAAACGCCAAATACCCAAGAATAAGACGCGGAAGCAAACCTTTCGAGACTTGTTTTCCGGCCCGTCTACGAGAACACGGACATTTCAATTGGCATCAGCAGATACGAGCGCCGACGAGATTTTATTTTCAGGCTCCGTTTAGCGCAACTAACGAGCAACGGCGTCCCCTTCGCTCTCCTAAAGGCTAATGCGCCTTCTTCATGCCGGAAAAAAAAGCGAAAAAGACAAAGAAAAGAATGGGGGACGAGTAAGCCGTTAAGCCAACCAGTTTTTTTTGTTTTTTTTTTTTTTTTTTTTTTTTTAACGGAGTGGTAGTAGTAGCATATATCTACTTTTAATTCTCTTTTTTGTTTTTGTACTTTCCTGTCCCCTTTTTTAAGATCTCCTTCATCTTTTTCTTCTTCTTGTTCAGTCTTTTGGTTTTCCTTAGCTTTCTCCTCATCACCAGTATTGTTCCCCATTTCGTCTTTATCGACTGAGGAGTTTAGTCTGGCTCGAAATGGCACCATTTATTGTGCCTTTCTTTCTGTCATTCATTATTCTCAGTCTCCCTTTTAACTTGCATATAATAAATACGTCGATATTTTCTCCGAAATCCGTAGGAAACACAATATGGATAGAATACCCCATTTGCTGATAAAGACAGATACATGATTTTTTTGTTTTTTGTTTTTTGTTTTTACAAAATTCACAAAAAAAATCCTATAAAATCTCAATTCTAGATTATTGAGACTATTCCCCTAATACTTAGTCAAGAATTTTTTTCTAAAGGGTAAAGCAAATAATCCCAGTGCCAACGCAAATACTCTTCCTCACATTCTTTTTTCTGGTCGTAAAAAATGCCACACCCGAGCAGGGAAATTTTCCATAGATTTATCCTCACCGCCTAATAATATTTCGCTCCCAGAGGCAGGGAAAATTCTACCGTAACCGCCTGAGAAAATATCCCCAAGCTACTTCATATTTTAGATTACACCTGAGAGAAAACATTGGGGGGGGGGGGGGGGACTTTTTTTTTCAAATCTAAGAAACCATATTTTATGGAATATTCTATATCCAAAAAAAAAAAAAAAAAAATATATAATATTTCAGGGAATATTTCCTTCTGGATCTAACGATGAATATGGTCTGAGAATATTTGCTTTTACAAGAGAAAATACTCATCAAACCTAAATATATGCACCAAAACCTAAGAGAGATAACACCCATACACCTAAATATTTTCGTCTTCATAAACGCTATCTTTTCAATACTTTCAACACCACCTATAAGGCCATATATATTTTTGCACCTAAATATTTCCATCTACGCCTTACACCAAAGTATCTTTCAAAGAGATTTTTTCCCTTCACATCTAAACATCATCAACCAACATTTGCGAGATTATATCAAATACTTAAACTAGTAACAACAAAGATATAAAAATATTTCCCATCACAAATAAACATTTTCCCCTACATCTGAGAGAGAATTACTTTCAGAAAGTGCATTTCCACTAACGCCTGAAAATTTTCTCCTCAGAGAGAACTTCAGGCACTAATTTCCATACAGCTAAATATTTCCTTTAACACTTAATATTTTCACCAACACTTGAGACAGCATCTTCTTTATATAGGCTTTTTCCCCTCACACATAAGCATTTCCACCTACAACCTCGAGATAAATTCGAAGAAAATCACTTCCTACACTTTCCTACAGCGAGAACTTCCCCTGACACGTAAACATTTTCACCCACACCCGAGAAGGAACATTTCCCCCTCGCCGCGAAATGAAGGCGACTCGAACCCTCTCAGTAGTTTGTCTTTCGACTCCGTTTTTCAGTTGGCAGAGAAGCTCGACTCCCGCGGAGACATATCGCTTCGACCTTAACGCTCTTGGCCGAGAAAAGGAGAAAAAGCGCAGCCGAACTTAACCTGGATGGACGGTATAGCTGCATGTGTGTAAGAGGCGGGGGGAAGGGATGTGCGAGTCGGGAGGAGGTTCCGTGTGTGTGTGTGTGTGTGTGTGTGTGTGTGTGTGTGTGTGTGTGTGTGTGTGTGTGTGTGTGTGTGTGTGTGTGTGTGTGTGTGTGCGTGTGTGCGTGTGTGCGTGTGTGCGTGTGTGCGTGTGTGCGTGTGTGCGTGTGCGCGTGTGCGCGTGTGCGCGTGTGTGCGTGTGTGCGTGTGCCTTCGTGTGTGCTTGCGTGTATGCTGGCGACTGTTCATATGTGCTTGTGCGTGCGTGCTGTAGGTGTGTGTCGGTGTGCGCATGCCTGTCAGTGTGCAATCCCGGATATAAGGCTATTTGTATACACCCGCAAGTCGAAACGCCTTATCAAACGCAAACCCATTACCAAACAAGTGAACAAGCTTCAGCCAACATGAATGTGTTTACCGATCTCCGCGATGCAAGGAAGAAGCTCTTTGCCCCGACCAAACAAGGAGGAAAATCAATACCTGAATATGTCCATAATCGGGCTGGAATCGCGTCACATTTCCCTTTTCCTCCGACACCCACCTGCGGAGGAAAGACAGAAAAATCAGAGATAAGCCTCTTTAATGTATTTATATGATGGAAAAATAAAAGAAACAACAATAACAACAGCAATAACGTGTACAAACATGAAGAGAAACTAGAAGATAATGAAAATGATTCGTAACGTCGCATTTTTTATTATTATTAAGGCTACGTTCCATTCATCTTCATAGGATATCAGCAAAGGTCAACTGACTTTATTCTTCGAGATTTAATGTTACCATATGAAGAATACTATGCTCTGTAATCACTGATATAAAGGTTGTCTTTTTGATGAACAAAGGGGATGAAAAATATTATCCTCTAAAAACACAATGTTAATCAACTTTAGTTATCTCTACAACCTAGTTTAGTTTTCCTTTTTCTTCCTTTTCCCTATATTCCTTTCACCCAAATTCCTTTCCACCGATTCCTGTTTCGCATGTGCCACTTACCGTCAATGGAACTCCAATCCTGGGAAATATTAAACCGAAATCGGCCCAATATACAATGGAATTATCACCCCTATGGGTTCCATGCATCAACGTCAAGACCAGAAGGGCGTAACCTCTAACTGTGTTTCTAAACGAGACTGCATTTTTAAATCTTCCCTTGCAACATCAATATGCAGCAAACTTGCTTTCCGCTGCGGGCTATCCTATCTTTAAACTCTTTATACTTGTATGGTAATTGGGCGTTTCTGTTACGTAAACGACTGCTTATATCCGGGTACATACAATGCACATAAATATTGGCTCACACACACACACACACACACACACATACACACACACACACACACACACACACACACACACACACACACACACACACACACACACACACACACACACACAAGCACACACACACAAGCAATACAATTTAGTACAGTACCGTAAATTGTAATTTGTTATCGACAGCAGGGACGATATATTTGTGATATCGAATTTCATGCCGGATTCGTTCCAGCTGATACGGAGTGAGGGTAATCTTTTAAATTGTTTCTACTGCTTTCAGTCACATAATTCTCGCTATGTGTCACAGCGTTACTCATGGCCGGGACAGGTAGAAGGAAAAACACCGCACGTGTAACAAATCCCCAATTAAATGTACACACACAAAAAAATAAAAATAAATAAATAGATAAAGAAAGAGAGAGGTAAATAAAAGCAATA
>NC_061852.1:24627991-24632991 GCF_019202785.1 Penaeus chinensis | reverse complement strand
AATAGCGTAAAGGAACGTACTTCATGCCTTGTTCATCGCAGTGAACCCATTAAGCATTGGGGTTCGAGTCCATTTTCTGACTCCCAATGGCATTATTCTCCGGCAGTTCACTTAAGAAAGAACATTTGCATTTTTTTCTTGACTCCTTCCTTTCCATTTTTCTTCCTTTTTTTCTCATATCCTCCACTGTAAATATCGCAAGCTTGTTTGACTATTAAGGTACCTCTAAACAGATTTTTTCGTCTATTTTGGAATGTATAATTGCATTCGCGTGCTGAGACTAGAAAAGCTTTACTCAGTGCCTAAATTACTCAAGCTGGATATGAAGAAAACTTTTGGATAATGGCAATAATGAGGCTAACTCATGGATTGGATAAGGATCGAAGTCTTAAGTTTTATTTCATATTTTGTTTTACACATTTTTCATTTGTAGGAAAAACACCACAAACGAAAAGATTTTCCAATATTTTACCAAGAAACTTCACAATACTCAGACACGATGTCATGCATTCGCTATGCACGCGCGGTTCTGATTAAATTCGGCGGCGGTGGCGGCCGAGTGGTGATGATGATGGTAGTGAAGGTGATGATGGTGGTAACGACGTTATCTCTATTAATGTTATTATCATGTTTACCATCATTGCTACTGCTGTTTGTTGTTGCTACTGTATCATTAGCGTCATCAATATTAAGTAATCGTCATCGTCACTGTCACTGTTATGACTAAAACATTATCATCATTATCCTCATTATTATCATAATTTCTCTTCTAATTTATTTTTTAATAATTATGATTTTCATTATCATTATTATCATGCCTTTCTCCACTTAAATGAAGCGTAATAAGCTAATGCAATAACATGTGTTCCTACACTTCGGAATTTCGAAATCAGTGCATAAACATTTTCTTTTTATCCAAATGTGAAACCTGACCCCCCCCCCCCCCTATCAGACATACGTGTAGATTTTTTTAATTGTTTCAAAAAGCCTTCATCATCCAAAACTAGATAGGTCTTTGTCAACATACAGCTGGATGACGGAATACACGGCAAGGGGAAAGAAAAGAAAAAAAAGTTAATGATAATGGTGATATGATCTGATGTGATGATGATGATGACGATAATTATGATGATGATGATGGAAGTGATGATAATAATGACCACAATAAAACTATGGTACCACTGAAAATGATAATGATAACACTGTATAGTAATAATATCTCAACTACTATTTCCTCAAAATGACCCCCAGTCCTTCCATTACCGCCACGCCCGCGCCACCATATATTACTCAACTTACTTAGTGCTGCATTTATTCATTCAACCACGTCATCATGCGTCTTACTGCATCCTAGTTCATTCCTTCCACAGAGAGAAATGGTCTTAAGACCTGAGGACCTGGTCCCCATTAGGCGACGGTAGAGCAGATCGAAGAGGGAAGAGAATGCAGGCGCAAACTCACCTAATCGACTACTGTATGTACCCCCTTGGTTACACTTTCTGACATGATTTGGTCTGAGGACCCATTCCACTTCAAGTTGTAAAAGCTGTTATTGTGGAAGTATGTCCTGGCTTCTTCCTAAGAACGGCCAAGGGTTCTTTTACTTTTATCTTTTTATTTTCTGTTTATTAACTTTTAGAGTTGCTGGTCAAGGTTCCAAGACCGGATTATCTATTGTAACGTAGTGACTAATTTCCAGCGTCGTTTTTGCTATTAAATCTCCTAATTTCTCATGACGAATCACAGAAGTTACACATTTATCACTCCTTTATATATAACCCAATTGCACAAGATTACTTCGTGTACTTATAAGTGGCACTGGCAATATGGTTGGCTGATAGTATCTTATTGTACAACCGCCACGTTCGGTTATCACAATCTTATCAATTATGGTGTAAATGTCTTTTACTTTTTTAGGAACTAGGTTTGGTATCTTGCCGTCCTCAAGGGACATCCACATCCCTCACAAAGATGAAAGTGTGGATTAGACGCAGTATCCTGTGAGAAAGCTTAGTGCTAGAGCGTATTCCCCTGTATATACTGCACCGCACTAATGGCCAGTGACAGTTTGCTGATTTTAAATTAGAAACATTTTGTTTTCGTGCATGCTATCACTGAGATTCCCTACAACAATAATGGTAATAATATCAACATGAATCACAAGTTATCCCGAACATGAATACAATATTACATTACTATTACAGCCGTGTTAAGGATACATTATTGAGAAGAAACATTAAGCAACATGTTACACTTTCCTCTTCTATTAAACTCGCTGCTCATTAGTACAGACAGTGATGATTTGCAATAATGTGTCAACTGAACCATAGAATGGACCAATCAGTAACGTATACTTTTGTTTCTTTTTTCGCTTTTTTCGTCTGCGCTCTACCTAACGTCACGTTTGAAAAAGACAATTCCAGACATTATAGAGCTTGTAATTAAAGGTAATATTCCTGCGCCTCCCTTTATCTGACTGGCAGGAATAATTTTGCTTGCATTGAAAATACTAATTACAGCGCTGAAAGATATTGTCAATATATGATGATTATGATTCTCAGTGCCACTGCTATTGTCACTAGTGTCAGTGTTATCATTTCGTTATCATTATTACTAGATTGCGTTTATCTTTATTGTCATATCATTATGTTAATGTATATACTTTCATCATTATCCTAATGACCATCATTTTAATAGTAATTAGTCTCTCTGCTATAGGTATGATTAACATTAATGGATTAAACAATGAGGAAATGAAAATAGGTATAACATTGCAATGAGAAATACAACTAGATATAACATTGCAATGAGGAAATAAAAACAGGTATAACTTTGGTAATATTGTGTAAATAAACTGCATTAGGGGTTGTTACTCATCTGTTTACTTTCATCAGTGTATTATTTTTTTGTTTTTCTTTTTTGTCATACTGTGTCTTCAATAACAATAATCGCGGGTATTTTCCTGTTATTTGAAATACATATTTCTTACCTATTCACTAATCTATTTTCCCTGAAACTGATTAGCATTTCTTTGCACTTAAAATTAATTAGGAATCAAAAGAGATATTCACTGTTCACACATTATTCAAATAAAAAGGAAATAAAATAAATATGAAAACGAAATAAATTACCCGTTTTATGACTAGTTACTGTTGGCATTCATTTCGATTCACGGAATATAAATGAAATATTGCCGTGCCATCCATTGCGCCAAGGTTCAAAAGCATTAACCATTACCATTAAACAGAGAATCATTATCAGCGGCACCAGATTACATCTACGTGAAAATTTAGGTTAATCGTTCGTTACCCCCTCTGTCTCTCTCTCTCTCTCTCTCTCTCTCTCTCTCTCTCTCTCTCTCTCTCTCTCTCTCTCTCTCTCTCTCTCTCTCTCTCTCTCTCTCTCTCTCTTGGTTTCATCACATATTTTTTTTCCCTCTCTTCATCTCATTATTACAGACTTCGCATAGGGTTCCGCAATCAATGGATAAATAGACAAATAAAATAATGAATAAAAAAATAAAGATCCAAGGGCATATGAACAAAATTTTTATTTTTCTATCTTAAATAAAAAAAAAACTAATTATCTTTTCCCTCATGTATATTTGCTTAATACCTCCTGGTAATACAAAATACCATCGCTCGCAATTACAAAAAAAAAAAAAAAAAAAAAAAAAAAAAAAAAAAAAAAAAAATCAGAACATTGTAAATTCAAATGTAAGCCCTGTTCAGGCACAGACTTCCTTTCCTTCAATACATTTATGTCAACTTTCCTAGTTTACTCCTAAATCACATAAAACTGTGAAATACTTTGGATGTTTTCATGACGGTTTCCTCGTAGGCTTAAGAAATATAACATGAGCATGCATTAGTACAATTATATAAACTTAAGCATAATAGAGATAACAATCGTAATGTTTGAGACTATCTTTAACAATGATAATAACAACAATATTCTTAGTAACAATGATGATGACAGTAATAAATATAAAAGGTGATGTCAATAAAGATGATGACAATAACAAGAAGGATGGTAACGTTGATAATAATCCTAATGATAATTACAATAATGATGATGATAATAATAATGATAATAATGATAATAATATAGTAATAGCAATAATAAAGAATGACAGTGACAATGGCGACAATGATGATGATTACAAAGTCAACTACAACACTAACACGAACCAAATAAAAGAAGTTATGACAACAGCAACACATCCTTTTCCCACAAATAATTACAGTTCCCAAATGTAGCTTAAATTTCCCCCCAAAACCAATATGTCGCGCTTGCTGTCATCCATTCATCATTTGTGCCGTAAACCCGGAAACAAAATCATTGATTTCATAAACTGACAAAAACGAGTGTAATGAGGGATTATCAAAGCGTTTTTGATAATACAAATCATCGTGATAATTACAACAACAATAATAATGGTAATGGGAATATCAATAGCAGTAGTAATGGTGGTGGTGGTGGGGGTGGTGGTGGGGGTGGTGGTGGTGGGGGTGGTAATAACTGCAACAATAATAATAATAGTAGCACACAGCCAGACCAAAAAGGTGCATTGTTATCTATCATCGCCACACTGTGTATATGTGGGGTAATAATCAATCTAAAATCAGTTCCACTTAAAGATCAATGGAACACAAATGTATCTGTAACCACATACTAACATGTACAAAATTGTTTACACACTAAGATAGATAGATAGAGATAGATAGAGATAGAGAGAGAGAGAGAGAGAGAGAGAGAGAGAGAGAGAGAGAGAGAGAGAGAGAGAGAGAGAGAGAGAGAGAGAGAGAGAGAGAAGGTCCCGGTCCAATTACAATTCTGAATTTCTCCGCAACCGTCACTTCCGCGGTTGCATGGCGTGGGATCATAACACACTAAATTATAGCATATAACACAGTCACTGTGCGAGCAAGAATACAGAGATTATGGTAAATATAAGAGCCGTAATCATACCTTTTGAAACATGACGAGGTCAGTGTCAC
>NC_061852.1:24620491-24622991 GCF_019202785.1 Penaeus chinensis | reverse complement strand
GTCGCTAGCACGTCCAGGTATATATTTTTGCTTGAATAACCATTGTTTGAACATCAAGGCTGCATTCTTATATCTATGAACATCTATGTTGAATAGTCAGTCTATATTTGTTATTTGATCGTTTTATCAACTTAAATATTAACTTTTTCATCTTTCATTTATTTATTATTCGAATATATTTGATATCAATTCAATATATGTATTCATTGTATTATCCAATTTTTGAGCAGATAAATGTCATTGAATATAATAAACACCTTCCAGCTGTCAGGAGATGTTAGCCAGAGGAATGTGGTCCAACATGAGATCTCTCTGTTAACAGAAACTATTATTTCAGAGTGAATTCTAATGTAATATGGGCCGATTTACACATCCTCCATGGGGATGTAAGGCAGTTTAAGGTGTAACAATATAGAAATATATACATATATAGACATATATACATACACATATATATCATATATGTATATATATATATATATTACACATATTACACACACACACCCTCTGGACACTTTTTGCAATACTTTACAATGAAAACTTTGCTTATTCTACAAAATTCTATCTTCCAATACGTCATCTACATATTATAAAAAAGTACCATACACCGTTAGCGCTAGAATACTCCCCAAAATACCGGGAGTATATATAACAGTGCTGGACAAAGAGCCTACCCGTTAGCGATGGGCCACTAAAACATCTTCCCATGCACGCTAATTATCACCACTAACAAAGACTCCTCGCGGGTTGTCTTGTTTGCAACTTTACACGCTCAGAAGTCCTGAACATCACCTGATATATATTTTTTTTTTTTTTTTTTTTGTTTTTTTGCTGGTATTTCGAAATATCTCTTTTCTACTTCATAGATTTATACTTTTATCTAGTTTTGATATATGTCACATCTGATATAAATATATATACACCTATATCTCCATCTCTATTTCTTTCTTTCTCCTTCTCTTTCTTTGTCTCTTCGTCTCTTTCTCAATATCTCCTCTTTCGCTGTGTTCCCGTCTCTTTCTCTCTCTCTCTCTATCTTTATCTCTTCCTCTACTTTTCCATCTGTTTCTCTAATTCTCCACTTGTTCATCTACCTCTCCAACCCTTTTTCTCTCTCCATCTCTCTCTTCTGCTCCCACTTGTTTTCTCCGTCTCCGGTTTCCTTCTCCTTCACCTACATCTCTCTCTCTCTTTCCCTCTCTCTCACTTGCATTCTCCGTCTTCGCTCTCCTCTTTCCCCTCCCCCCACCCCAACCTACCGCTCCGTGGGCTTCAATCACAGAGAGTCGTGGTTTATTGCTTAAGAGGCTCAGCGACGCCAGACCGGGATTTGTCTTCGAGCATTGAAGACGCCGTTTTATGCTTCGTGTCATTGTGCGTTGGTGGGAGAACGAGAGGCAGAGGGGAAAGGAAAAGGAGCAGGAACAGGGAAGAAGAGGGAGGCTTTCAATATGTGTATATATATACATATACATATATACATACGTACATACACACACATTTATACATATATATAGCTATATATATATATATATATATATATATATATATTTATATATATACATATATAGCTATATATATACATATATAGCTATATATATATTTATATATATATAAATATATACATATATATAATAAATATGTGTGCGCGTGTGTGTGTGTGTGCGTGTGTATCCAAGCTCAGATTTTTATCTGAATCACTGATAATGTTCTAATGCTGTTCTGTTCATGGAACGAAAATAAGTTGTTTTTTCTCTTAATTCTGGGCAATATTTCAATTAAGTGCCAACAATTAATCCAATCTTGCTCAGATAAGCATTTCACAGTGTAATTTATTACCCTATTATTTGTAATTAATCTTCACTTAACCCGTAAGGGTTAGCAGTAATAGGAGCGAGTCAATAAGCAATGAAGGCGATATAAAATTTTCATTTCCTGTCATTATTATAATGGTGTTACTTAATGCATAAAAACTAAATAAAAGGTAGATGGCATGATACGTTGATAAGTAGTTATCAATTGGTCCGTGAGACCAATTTCTATTTAAGTATCATATTCTGCAGCATATGACCATTATTGTTTTCGGTCTCTTATAGAGAGAGAAAGAAAAAGGAGGGGAAGGCAGGGAGGGGAAGGCAGAGAGGGAGAAGGAGTAGGGGAGGGAGAGAGAGAAGGAGAGAGAGAGAGAGAGAGAGAGAGAGAGAGAGAGAGTTGGAAATAAAGGGAAAAAGAGATAAATCAAGGGAACGAAAAAGAGGAATCTAAGAACAAAATACCCCTTCAAGTGAGAAAGGAAGACACGGGGAGAAAAAGGAAATAGGCGAGAAAATAGCACAAGGCGAAACTGAAGTCGCAAGAGGATTAAGCGATTGGCCATTACTAAACCTTGAGAGAGAGAGAGAGAGGGGGGGGGGGGCAGGGCAGACAGACACACAGACAAAGAAAAGACAGCGCTCAACTGAGAAAGTAGCTTGTTTACGCAACTGCGTAGACAGAGAGA
>NC_061852.1:24607991-24615491 GCF_019202785.1 Penaeus chinensis | reverse complement strand
CAAGACTTTAGCAGTTCAGCAGGGATACCACACATGCCTGCAGCTTTTCCACCCTTCAGCTTAGAGATCGCAACCTAATGTCAGTTAAATTCTTGCTGGTGGGTGGGTCCGGGTCCAACTGCAGTTATCTGTGAGGAGGGCTTGGGGTTCAGTTCTCTCAGCGATAAGAAATGACCTTCAACCTCCTCGGCCAGATTCCTGATTAACTGTTCCTTGTACCTTCTCAGCAGTGTCAAAGCCCTCCACACCAAGGAGCAGTGCAAATCCTGATTGTTATTCAGTTATGCCACGTAACATGTATCTGTGGCCTCCTATGTCTCCAATGAAATGAAATTCTGCCTTACCCTCGGACGTCCGTCAATGGATTCCTGTGCTGCATCCAGTGTATCACGGTTAGAGAGATCCCTCAGAGCTAATGGGTCTGTCAGGTTTTCGAGTTCTGTGAACCGATGAGAGACTGCCATGGCAAACCTCTGGACACACTCCCCCTCCCTCAATCTGTCCATATTAAATACCCTGGAGTGGCCACTGGAGAGATAGGGAGCTTTGAAGTGGACCCAAAGGGTAGCCCCAACCAGTCTATGGTCAGTCCCACAAAACTCAGCACTACAGTAAATCCAGCAGTTCTGCAGGATCCTCCAGCGAGTGCTGACAAGAACGTGGTTGATATCCTTGTCCACAATACCCATATCGCTATACCATGTCCAGTGATGCAGGTTGGAGTGCTGTTAACAGGAGCCAGAAATCCTCAACCTTTGGAACCCGGAGAAAGAGTCTGTTTTCACTGCTGAGATCAGCTCCTACATTATGGGGACTGACAGACATCTCGAAGCCACCTTGATCACAGCCAGATACCACACCAAAATCCCCCAGGGACATTTGTCTGCTACATATGTGCTTCACTTCTTTCTCGTTGAGTTTACAAACATCAGTAGCAGCATAACCTGGTGTTACCTCTACTACTACCGACGGTTTAAGTCGACTGAAGATGGCTATGACTACTCCCTGGAGATGATAATCATCGTTCCGGCCCGACCAACGCTGATCGAGCCGCTCCCAGGACTTCTCACCTCCGAGAGGCAGCCACCTCAACTCCCAACCACTTTAGTTCCCTTATTAGCAGGGGTAAACACTCATCCTGCCGCAAGGACCGGATGTTCCAAGCTCCTACCCAGATAGCCCGCCTGAGGTTAAGCTTTGGGCACCCCCGCCGACGTTGCCCCATATAAAGTGGGGTGGCAGGCTGTGGTGCCCAACGTCTGCTTGTGGGGTTCCCTTGGGCTTTGCCCCACAGGCCTCACACTGGGTTGGCGGCTGTAAGGCTGGTGGGACAGGTAACTCCCATTCCATCCAAAAAGGACCCACAACCCATCTCATACATACATATACTCTCTCGCTCTCACTCGCTCATCATACATCATATATATTTCTACTATAGGAGCATTATTATAGATATAATATCGCTACTACCATTTCTGGGCTAATAGTAATAATAATAACAATAATATTAATATTAGCATTAATAATAAAAATAACAACAAAAAAGTAATAATGATGATAATAATTAATAACAATAATATCAATAATTTTAGTAATAATAATATTAATAATTTTAGTAATAACAATAATATTAATAATACTAGTAATACTAATAATATTAATAAAATAATAATAACAATACCAATTCTAGTAAAAAAATAATAATAATATCAATAATTAAAATAACAAAAACAATAACAATACTACTATTAATTATGATCAGATCAATAACAATAATAATGATGACAACAACAATAACAATACTACTAATAATAATGATCAGAACAATAACAATAATGACGATGATAACAGCAATTGACAAAATTATTATTAATAATAATAAAAATGATAATACAAAGTATGATAATAACAAAAACAATTATAGTAACAATAAAGATACCAATAACAACACTGAAAAGGGGGACCGCAAGGGCCGAAACCGCCGGCCTCCCTTCCGGGACGATCCGCGGCGCGCGACCGCCCTTCCGGTGGCTGCACTTTCTCATTTTCGGCTCGAGCGAATCTCCGACTTCTCGCCCCTGCACTCAAAAAATGCCACAGAATCCAAAGAAACAAATCAGGGACTTCAAATACTCTCTCCCGCTGACTTGCACCCGCGAGCTCCGGCCCGAATGATAATGCTAATGAAACTTTGATTGGGAATGAAAGTATGCCGGGATCGAGGTTCCATTCCAACTAATTGGGCCAACGATCGCTTTCATTATGGAGTTGACCGATTTTTTTTTGTGTGTGTGTGTTTATGTGTGTGTTTTGATTAGTAGGATGCATATATATATATATATATATATATATATATATATATATATATATATATATGTGTGTGTGTGTGTGTGTGTGTGTGTGTGTGTGTGTGTGTGTGTGTGTGTTTGAGTTTGTGTTTGCGTTTGCGTGTGCGTGTGCGTGTGCGTGTGCGTGTGATATAAAACAAAGAAACAAAAGAATATAACTAGAGTTCAATATTTGGCGAACCTCTCAGAGCTTACAACTGGAAATATTCTCATCTATTCGTCCTTAGGCATTTGGTAATTAGACTCAACAATAAATTTGCCACTAGGCAGTTAACCAGAAAGGAGTGGGTACACATCTGTCATTATCACTATTACAATAAACTCCTTATCATCATTATTACTACTACTGTTATTAATATTACATTTTTGGTATCACTCTTCCGTTAGCCTGACAACTAAATATGAAATTACACGCTTGATTAACCGTGTGGAAACTAGCAAGACTAATGCACTCCGTATGAGTAATGAACATATAAATAATAAGAATGAATTCATTTCATCTGCAACAGATGGCAATGAAGCATGATCAAAGCTTAAGGTGAATAACATAATAATAACAGTCATCATGTTCGATACATAATGATATACAAAGCAATATGGTTGGCGCAAATATCAAAGGTTCATGTTATTAATATTCGCATGAGGTTGAAGTGAACTTAACGATTTCATCATTTCAAATCGAAATTATATCCTTGTTCTTGTCCACCTCTCTCTGCCTCTGTCTGCCCCCCCCCCCCCCCCCCCCACTCTCTCTCTCTCTTCCCTCTCCCTCTCTTTCACTCTTGTCTTCCCAACCATCATCGTCCATTTTACTTCATTTTTCTTCTTTTCTTTATCCTCGATTTCGCCCTCGACTTCTCCTTCTCCCTCACCCACGCTCTCGTCTTCGGTCACTTTTCGGCAGTGCAACCAAGCGATAAATGGTCGACTACTTTTACAGCTTATTGTATAAACGTGGTATATTTGATTGTAGGTTTTTCCCCCAATTGCTTAATGTCCTTCCCTCCTTCGTTTTATTCTCTTACTTTTTTCTATCAGGTAATTTAATTGTAACCCTTACTTTTCTGTATTTTTCTCGCGTAAATTTCCTATCCTTCCTCCTATTTTCTTTTCTTTCAATTCTTTCTCTTTTACTTTCTTTTACTCTCTCTCTCTCTCTCTCTCTTCTTCTTTGTCTTTCTTTCTTCCCTTCCTTCTACCCTTCCACACTCACCCCCTCCCCCCTCTCGCTTCATTGCCTAATTGCAAAATGTACCTACTGCTTTAAAGAAAGGCCTAAATCGTTCCCCTCACTACCTCTCCGTTCGACAACCCTCTTTCCACTCTTTACTTCCTCTCCCGTTGCACAAAGCCTGCAAAATAACAGTTGCAACTCTACTGACACCACCTGTATGAACACGACAGGAGCGGCGTGTGTTCTTACGTGGACATTTGTTCTGATGTTCTTCGGGGTGAGGGCGGGGCCAGGGGGTTAGGGGGGTTGTGTTCCAGAGCCAAGGAACACTGGAATAAGGTCCTCACGGTTTTGATATGCACTATGTACTGTGTGTGTGTGTGTGTGTGTGTGTGTGTGTGTGTGTGTGTGTGTGTGTGTGTGTGTGTGTGTGTGTGTGTGTGTGTGTGTGTGAAAGAGAGACACAGAGAGAGAGAGAGAGAGAGAGAGAGAGAGAGAGAGAGAGAGAGAGAGAGAGAGAGAGAGAGAGAGAGAGAGAGAGAGAGAGAGAGTGGCTCCTTTCATTGAGCCAAGTAGTGCTCATACCTCACCGAACTGAATTGTTTCCAGAGTTTATTGTGTGGGTATATATCAAAGTGATTTAATCAGAAATTCCACAGAGTCTTACCAAAATGAAGAGGCAGACACGTTAGAGCCTTTCATTATTACGCTACGCATATTATTACCAGTAAAGAGAAAATTTACTTTATTTTGCAGTCTTATAGCAAAAATATACGAATTTTGCATGGTAGGATATCCCATAATAAAATTCTCTGGATAATGGTAATACCATTGCCACAACTACACTTACGTTCAACTTGCAATACGCACTTTTGTTTATGTCCCATAATCCTATAAATTTACGCTTAAACAACAGTGCTTACAGAACAAAGTTACCGTCAATATATAAAGGGATACTTAAGACAACAACGCCGAGAGAGAGAAGGAAGGAAGGAAACCGAGGGGAAAAGAGGAAGAAAAAAACAACAACAACGAAGGGTTCGAAAAACAGACGATTAGGGAGAGACTGAAAACGAGAAGGAAATTGAGCGGGGGAAATAAAAAAAAAGAGATTGGGTAAATGAGGAATGGAGAGACTAAAGCTAAAAGAGTAAATAGATAATGAACAGAGGCGAGTAAAAGAAAAAGGGAAAAGGTAGGGGGAAATTGAGAACAAAAAAAGAGTAAGTAGGGAAGGGCAAGGTTGCGAAATTAGTTCTTCGCCAAAATGTTTGTAATCTCAGACAGAAGGTCAACAAATTCTGTGGAAAAATTGCACCTAATAACTGCAAATATTTTCCTTTTTATATCAGTTCATGCCCTGCCCCCATGCCTCAGGGAGAAATAACATCGGCGGATTCACAAGACATTTATAACTTGTTTCAATGGCTTTTATTCTGGTTATTCCTTTGAAAATCACAATGTCTTAGGTATTTTAATGAGTGAAAGAGCAAGTTCCCGAGTATAAGGTATATATATGGACCAACACAAAGCTAACGCAAGGGACTTAAATAACATAGTGCAGTTAGAAGTGAAAGCAACGTCAGCAGATTACAAGACAAACAGACGCGACGAAGGGATAACGTCAGTAATAATGAAAAGCAAATCATAAACAGAACGCCAAGCATTTCACACATATATGCACACACACTAAACAATAAAAAAAATGAAATATAAAAAAGATGTAACTGCCTTTATTCTACACGTGTCTCCGAGCGATCTCAAATGGAATTGTAAGACGAAAAACGCTCAAATCTAACTTCCGCAAGGACTGTAAATCGAACCCAAGGGAAAGATCAATAATCCAAACAAAAGGAAAAAGAGGAAGACACGAAAAAGAGATGGGAGTTAAACAGGAGATAGAGAAGACGAAGGAGGAACAGAGTTCGCGAAAGGAGGCGGAGATAAAAGGATATATGTGGAGTTCGGAAGAGCCGAGGAAGACCAGGTCGCGAGCCGAGGGAGATGGACGAGGTTCCGCTCGTAAAATACGATCCGAAGAGGGTATTGGACACGATAAATAGAGGAAGGAGAATGCCCAGGGACAAAGAGGCCATGACGCGAGAAACAAAAGGCACGAGGGATTAAGACAAGATATGGAAAGCGCCGAGGTCGAAAGAAACAGACCAAAATACAAGGGCGACCAACGAGATAAATACAGAGTGGAAGTAGGAGTAAATAAAAAAATAGGGAAGAGCTAAAGCGTCCGAATGGATCTTGGCAGTTCTGGAGGAAATTATCCAATCCAAATTAAGGGGAAGGCAGAATAAGACTAATTCGCTTACTGTCCAACACAGGAAGCAAAGTCGAATTTTCCTCGAAATATATCTATATCAAATTGTTTAACTTTTCATCTAACTTGCGAAATAATACAGAATAAAAACAAAACAAGCGAGGACACGAAAAGAACGCAACAGAGTTCGATTATTCAGCGAAAACTGGCCTTCGGGGTGGAAGCATGATGACCGTATTTATCTCCGGAACAAGCAATTTCCACAGGATAATTTCCACGGGGACCCTGTGCTGTTGGTTATTTGCCTTGGAACAGGAACTGTCGACTTACGGAATAGTGGCAGTTCTTCCTGATGAAAGTCAGTCGACCAAGACCTTTCGCTTAAGCTTTGAATTCTGACCACTGATGCTGATTGAAATGGTACACTGTCGGATGTCAGTTGGAAGTGTTACTTAATATTGACTAATTAGTATTTGAGGTTTGTTTGTTGATTTTCTTATTTGAGGTTGTTTATAATCATTATTAACATCATTTTATTAGAAAATGGGTAAACTTATTCCTTATCAGTTTACGAACCTCTCTATGCCAATAAATATCGAAGCGCTATCCAAACTTTTAAATTTTTTGTAGGTACTATCATATATTATGGTAAGGTAATTATACACAGTACATTTAGTATTACAGCCGTTTCAACACAGATGAAAGTTTACAAAACCTCTATTATGTCACCACCTTATACCGTTTGTGACACTCAGTAAAGTATAAAAAGGTTATGGTACTAATACGGATACAATCACAGAGCGATTGGAGCCCCAAGACTACTGAGATTTTCATTTTCGTTGATCATCAACGAACGGAAATCATGTTGATTAATAATGCTGAATGGAATCCGTCATTTAATGAGAGTGCGTGACTACTACATCAAGTCGGAGATTAGCCCTTAAAGGAAATGTTTCATCGGTCGTAAACCTGCAGTATGACAAGAATAGTTATGAGTGTGTGTGTGTGTGTGTGTGTGTGTGTGTGTGTGTGTGTGTGTGTGTGTGTGTGTGTGCACATACATACATATATATGCACATATATTCATACATACATATGTATATTTACAGACATATATACATATATACACGCATACATATACATATATATGCACATATCTATATACATGTATTTATATATAATATATATAAATAGGCATATATATATAAACAAATACAAATGCATATATATATACATAAATGCATACATACATACACACAGACACGCACATATTTACGTCTATATACATATATACATACATAAACATACATGTATACACACATGCATAGATATTCACACATACATATACATATGATATATGTATATAATGTATATAATATATATATTATATATGATATATATATATTATATTTAAGATATATATATGTATGATAGAATAGATAGCTAGATACAATATCTAGCTAGATGAGTAGATAAGATAGACACCTAAACAAATAGATATAGATATATGTGCGTGTCTATGTATGCTTGCAGGCACTTACATAGAGCCCCTCCCCGCTCACACAGAGAAAAACATACTGACAAGACCTTGCTAAAAACCTGAACCCCAGACGATAGATTTTCGACCTAAATTCTTGACAGCATAATTCTTGGAGGGGAACTTAATTTTGCACGCTAATATTTTATTCCCTACAAAGGACCTAACG
>NC_061852.1:24575491-24577991 GCF_019202785.1 Penaeus chinensis | reverse complement strand
AATAACTGGCTATTAAGAGATTATGAACTAGTAGAGCCATCTGTGAGTAAATACAATAAAAAACAATCTTGTATTACAGTGGGCATGGCATATATTCTTGTCCAATTAAGGCCATCTTTAACAAATCTAACAAAGTCGATACATCTACACTAAATGCAGTAATCAAAGTAAAATACAAATACGTAACAATAAAAAAACATATACTTCCCCCATATTTAAAGCACATACATACCATGCCTATACAAAAAATCACTGATCTGTATACGCCGTAAAACCCGCAGCTACAGTAATATATCGCCGTGTTCGTCACCCAAACACGCTGCGATTATCCACATGATAAAAGTACATTTGCAAGGACAACGTGTGTACACTGTGCGCATGGCATGCCAGGCGATAACTGCCCTTCTAGCAGTAACGGCGTGACAAATGGCATAAGTACCAAGAAAAACACAGAACAAGGGTTGGAAATATATAGTCAATTCCTTAAACCGTGAACAGTCTGAATAAAAAGAATGAACGTATTTCTATGGATTTTCGGTCAGCGTTAAATGAATGAGAAAACATGCAGTATTTCATTTTCATTCCCATTTCTCTGAATTCATCCAGTTCTTTGTATGTGTGTGATTGTGCATTTATGCGTGAAAGAGAGAGAGAAAGAGAGAGAGAGAGAGAGAGAGAGAGAGAGAGAGAGAGAGAGAGAGAGAGAGAGAGAGAGAGAGAGAGAGAGAGAGAGAGAGAGAGAAAGAAAGTGTGTGTGTGTGTGTGTGTGTGTGTGTGTGTGTGTGTGTGTGTGTGTGTGTGTGTGTGTGTGTGTGTGTGTGTGTGTGTGTGTGTGTGTGTGTGTGTGTGTGTGTGTGTGTGTGTGTGTGTGTGTGTGTGTGTGTGTGCGTGCCTGTGTATTATAAAAGTCTAAGGATTTTCGTAGATGCAGGCATTATTCTCAAAGTTATGATTATCGATATCATGCTTATAATTGCAAAGTTGCTGTTGTTATTGCCTGTGTTTGAGGGGAAGGAGTCTACATACCACATACGGATAATGTATCTATTATGCTTCTACAAAAAATGGGTAAAATATCAAGGGAAAAGAAATAGAATGAACAATATGAAACCTAGAAATCTAAAACAAATGAAATATGCTTCTAATCCACACCAGAAGTACGTCTTTTGAGCAAGAAAGTACAGACAAATACCAGGATAACATGCACGTGACCCCAGAGTTAAGACTGTGCTTAACTACGGTAAATACAGACAATAAGTAACTGTGCTCCCTCGTTATACGATTCGTGTGTCTGCTTTGTCTGAAGCCATTACTGAAGAATATTGCAATCATGATAATCTGCATTAATTCAGATGATATTACTTTCACTCATACTTATTTTATTACCTTTATGTTATTCCTTCGTTTCTCCGTCTGGTAATTATCAAAAAATAAAAAAATAAAAAGCATAATGAACCATAATCTGCAATGGCAGTCCCGACATCCATTACCAGCATGTAAAACTAATAAATGCTAAATAAAATTCCTCGTTCAACCATCACTTAACGCATCACGTCCACTTGACATTCCTCCGAAAATAAAATGGCCAAAGTCAACCAGCCGTGACCTCGCTCTGTGTCAGGAATGAGTTCCATGATGGACGAGCTGGCGACCTTCAAACTCACCGAGTGGACAAGAAAAATAGAGAACATATGGGCGTGCTTCATAATCGTATTTTTATCCATCAACTTATTTATCAGCTAGTTCTCTCTCTCTCTCTCTCTCTCTCTCTCTCTCTCTCTCTCTCTCTCTCTCTCTCTCTCTCTCTCTCTCTCTCTCTCTCTCACTCTCTCTCTCATTCTCTCTCACACACACTCTCTCTCTCTCTCTCTCTCTCTCTCTCTCTCTCTCTCTCTCTCTCTCTCTCTCTCTCTCTCTCTCTCTATCTATCTATCTATCTATCTATCTGTGTGTGTGTGTGTGTGTGTGTGTGTGTGTGTGTGTGTGTGTGTGTGTGTGTGCGTGTGTGTGTGTGAGAACTTTGTTACCATTCGTCAACATTTCTATCCATAGGAAGACAAAGACCTGAGTTTATATATGTGCTAAACACACAAACATACATACAGCGAATGTTAAATATATATATATATATATATATATATATATATATATATATTTATATATACAGTGAGAGAGAGAGAGAGAGAGAGAGAGAGAGAGAGAGAGAGAGAGAGAGAGAGAGAGAGAGAGAGAGAGAGAGAGAGAGAGAGAGAGAGAGTAGCAGTATATTCACATCCGTATTTTCTGTTTTATCCTTTATTATCCCTCGCAGAAAAATATATATTACGAGTGAACACTGACCTATCCATCATGCTCTAATAATGAGGCAGTGATATGTCCGTGTCTCAAATATCTGAAAGTCATTTAACCTAAAATGACATTTTATTAAAGAAATCATCACATGGACTTAAAAAATATTTAAACAAAAGTTATAAACAGAAGAGAAAGATTGCCAGAGAAA
>NC_061852.1:24570491-24572991 GCF_019202785.1 Penaeus chinensis | reverse complement strand
CATTTATATATAAAAATCTACTATATATGCACATGTGCATTCCTCTCACAGCCACCCCCCAACCATTCTACCCTCCGTCCTCCCCCCCACAAAAAATACACCCCCCTCCCTTTCGCACATTGATTCCTGGACCCCCCACGCATCTCATCTGGTAGTGAGGGGGGGTGGGGTGATTTGAGCGGTTGACGCCTGCTGTGTTGTTGGTGGGGAGGGGGGAGAAGAAGTCTTCAGCATGCCCTCCACCCTCCCCAATCCCGAAGATTCTTGAGGGAAGTGGTTGGGTAAAAAAAAGAGGATAGGGGAGGAATGGAAGAGGGTGTGTGTGTGTGTGTGTCGGGGGAGGGGAGGTCAGAATTTAATCTCCCCACACACGAATGGTTCAACGCACGATTAGGTGTTCGTGCGCACATATGCTTGTCGTTTGTAGTCTCCGAGGTCTCAGGCCACGACGTAAACCCTGTAATGACGAGCAGACGACGGGCTCCGTAACCTGCCTTCGCCTAACCTGCGGCGTGTGCGTGAAGAGAAAGAACTTAACCAACTGTCTCGTATCTCACATTTTCGATAAACGTAAGTGCTCGTTCGGGAAGGTTTTATTCACTTACGAGCGTTCTTGCATTCCCGACCGCATCCGGGTCTTTCATCTCGTACGAGGGGAAAAAAGTGATTCCATAGGAGTGTGTGCTCATTAACAATAAGATTATTTATAATGTCAACAACACCAGCAGCTAACAAAAATGTGATAATGATTGCAATGATAATCATAAAAAAAGGCACTGATACTACTACTAATAATAAGACATTTTGTAAGCGGTACTAATTATCAAATTAATCATCCATTTGAACGAGGAACTAAACCGTATAATAAATCATTTTTCACATCCTTTTTAGAGAAGATTTTTCGTACTCCAAGTCTCGTTCAACGCAAGCGCGATATTGGACAGAGGCCTCCACATTTCAGCTGAAAGTTATCTTTGCATTCTAGCGACACCACATTTTTCAGGCGCCGACAGCCCCCCCCCCCCCCCCTCGCAAGAAAATAAAAAAATTCAGATCTCGTCTAAACACAACACCGACAGACCCAGCACAGTGATTTCCAAACAGACTGTAATCCTGAATCGCTGGATGTGATGATTTGGAATAAAAAAAAAAAAAAAATCCAGAATTTCTCACACCGTTTATTTTATATAGCTAAAGGGACGGCTTACTAGTGGACTGAAAGTATGTGATCCCTTAAATTTAGCTACTTTTACACTAAGTTTAAATTCCATGTGGTAGGCCACTTTAATACTTAAACTAATGATAGGAATGTGATGTTGTTGTTTGTGCTACTGCTGCTGCTGCTGAAGATGATGATGGTGGTGGTGGTGGTGGTGGTGGTGGTGATGGTGGTGGTGGTGGTGATGGTGGTGGTGATGGTGGTGGTGGTGGTGGTGGTGGTGGTGATGGTGAGGGTGGTGGTGGTGATGGTGGTGGTGATGGTGGTGGTGATGGTGGTGGTGGTGGTGATGGTGGTGGTGATGGTGGTGGTGGTGGTGGTGGTGGTGGTGGTGATGGTGAGGGTGGTGGTGGTGATGGTGGTGGTGATGGTGGTGGTGGTGGTGGTGATGGTGAGGGTGGTGGTGGTGGTGGTGATGGTGATAGTGATGGTGGTGGTGATAGTGATGGTGGTGGTGATGGTGGTGGTGATGGTGGTGGTGATGGTGGTGATGGTGGTGGTGATGGTGGTGGTAGTGGTGATGGTGGTGGTGATGGTGGTGGTGGTGGTGGTGATGGTGGTGATGGTGATGGTGGTGGTGGTGATGGTGAGGGTGGTGATGGTGAGGGTGGTGGTGGTGGTGGTGATGGTGATGATGGTGGTGGTGGTGATGGTGATGGTGGTGGTGATGGTGGGGATGGTGGTGGTGGTGATGGTGGTGGTGATGGTGGTGATGGTGGTGGTAGTGGTGATGGTGAGGGTGGTGGTGGTGATGGTGATAGTGATGGTGGTGGTGATGGTGGTGGTGGTGGTGGTGATGGTGGTGGTGATGGTGGTGGTAGTGGTGATGGTGGTGGTGATGGTGATGGTGGTGGTGGTGATGGTGGTGATGGTGATGGTGGTGGTGGTGATGGTGAGGGTGGTGGTGATGGTGAGGGTGGTGGTGGTGGTGATGGTGATAGTGATAGTGATGGTGGTGGTGATGGTGGTGGTGGTGATGGTGGTGGTGATGGTGGTGGTAGTGGTGATGGTGGTGGTGATGGTGATGGTGGTAATGGTGGTGGTGATGGTGATGATGGTGGTGGTGGTGATGGTGATGGTGGTGGTGATGGTGGTGGTGATGGTGGGGATGGTGATGGTGGTGGTGATGGTGATGATGGTGGTGGTGGTGAAGGTGGTGGTGATGGTGGTGGTGGTGGTGGTGATGGTGGTGGTGGTGGTGGTGATGGTGGTGGTGATGGTGGTGGTGATGGTGGTGGTGGTGGTGGTGATGGTGGTGGTGGTGGTGATGGTGATGGTGGT
>NC_061852.1:24547991-24552991 GCF_019202785.1 Penaeus chinensis | reverse complement strand
GTGCATGACAAAGATATGAGGCTAATTCAATCAGTCTACAAAGATCAACTTGCCGCAGTCCGCCTCTCCGATGGAAACTGGTTCCCCATCTAGCTGGTGTCCGACAAGGTTGTATGATGTCACCTGACCTCTTCAATTTATACTCTGAAGCTATCGTGCGGGAGATTGAAGATCACCAGGAGGGAATCGTTAACAATGGTTGCAAGATCAGCAACCTTCGTTATAGAGATGATACAGTTCCCATGGCAACCTCAGCAAATGACCTCCAAAAACTTTTTGATGCTGTTGTGAAAGCCCGCAAACACCTTGGCCTCCATGTTAACAGCAAGAGGTCAGAGGTCCCACTAACTTATCCACTGAAAAAAAGGAAAAGTAGAGATCCAGCAGGCATCCTCCTTCGATTATATATATGTATATACATGTATTTATATATATTTACATAATATATATATATGAATATATACATGTTTGTGTATGTGTGTGTGTGTGTGTGTGTGTGTGTGTGTGTGTGTGTGTGTGTTTATATGTATGTATGTATCTACACATATATACATACAAATACATACATATATATATAGATATATATATAAATATATATATAAATAAATATATATATATATATATATCAGTGTGTGTTTGTGTGTGTGTGTGTGTGTGTGTGTGTGTGTGTGTGTGTGTGTGTGTGTGTGTGTGTGTGTGTGTGTGTGTGTGTGTGTGTGTGTGAGAGAGAGAGGGATGGGGGGGGGGGGTGGGGGTACCTGAGGACTGTAATTCTTGGTAGAAGGAGACCCAGTTTATGAAGATACGTTCCCGCAGTGGCCACTTATTGGCGAGGACCAGAGCTGAGAGGGTGAAATGGCAAGAACAGGGAGGAAGAAAGGGTATAGGATGAGAAGGATGGGGGGGGGGGGGTGAAGGTGAGAAAAGGGAAGGGAGAAGTAGGCGTAAGAGAGAGCCCAGAGTATGGAGGAGAAAAATATGAAGAGAAGAAGAGTGAAGGAAGAGCAGAAGATAAGAGCCTACATTTTATTAGGCTATGGGCCGGATTAATGTTACTCCATTTGTAGTAAAACTGAGGTAGTAGAAAATGGGAATACTATAACAATTTATTGACCATATAACAGCAACAAAAAGCCAGCCTTAAGAAAAATATACTTAACATCCGCTGTTGGTGCTCGATCACTTAAGACTTTCGTAGAACAAAGACTAAATCATGTTAACACAACCTGCGAGCGTGGGCTTCTAAACACATTATACTGCACACCATAAATGCACAATGGTATTATTTATATTCCGGACATGTGAAAGAAGATGATAACGTGTCAGGGCTCATCAAATGGGCACAGCAAAATACCCTCTCTGAAAATGCTAGCAAAACCCTCGTATGAAATTAATACGGAATTATCGTTTTTCTTTTTTTAATGTTAACTGTGCGGTAATTTTTCACGGACGATAGAAAGATAAATATGTCTCCCGAGAATTCAAATAGAGGCGTAAACATAGTCATGTTTTTTGTCTTTCTTTTCCCTTTTTTAATACAAAGCAAAGTAAAGTTTAAATGGTCCAATCTGTCAGCTGATATCTATCCTTCCTCAAAATACACACACCCATATTCAAATGGATACCGGGTTAGCACCTCATACATATCCACTACGTCAGCTCCACCTAGGCTGCTACAACAACCAGGTCTTATCTCTGTCAACCTACAGCAACCTTACTACACGCAAGGTCAGTGTTGCAATTCGTACAAATGAAACTCCAACGCCTGCCTTACATCTTTATTTGCAAAATCACGAGATTCTTAAAACCTATATTGAAATAAACCAATACAAATGTTCCATTTAATTACGTTGCCCTTTTAATCCTCTTTGTTCTGGAAAGCTACCCAAATTAGAGGCCTTAGACGCTCTTACCTGACTGTTATCTTATCTTCTGTGCCATCACAGATGCGGCGTTTGACGAACTACTTGGCACCATGTTTTATGTTGTCGAGCTCAGTCCCAGAGGCATCGAAGTGTTTGTTTAAAATTGTTAAGAAATGTTTTTCTCGGTCTACCTCGAGCTTACATGCCTTCTATTTTACCGCTTAAGCTAGGTCTTCTAATGTGTCTCTACGGATTGCATGTCCGAGGAACTTGAGTTGTCGCGTTCGGATCAATTTTCGAAGCTCGCGTCCTTGTCCGATTTTTTTATTTTTTTTATGATCTCCTCATTGGACACTTGGTCAGAGTAAGGGGTGTACAACATCCTGCGGTAGAACCACATTTCTGCAGCCTCCACATTGCGCCTTGTTACAACCGTCATTGTCCTGGACTCGCAACCATATAGGGAAGACGACCATACGAAGGTAACTCTCTCAATAACGCTTGTCTTTCGTTCAAAAGGATCGCGTTCGTTTCTAATTCTGCTAGTTAGTTAAAGGAATAAATTTACCTGATTGTAGTCTTATCCGATATGCAGGCTTTTCTCTTCATATGTGTGGCTTCTCCCTAGACTTCGTTAAGTCATCTTTCATCCTTTTAAAGTAAAAGGATCAGGCCTTTTGCTCACAGAAGTTTCATGAACACCACTGTAGGACTACTGCTGCCTATATTATTTACAGAACTAACAAAACTCCTTCGCAGTGCAGCTTGTAAAGAACGAATCAAATATACAAAGCTAAGAACAGTTTGCATTTACTCGGACTCGATTGCCTATTGCACGATTTATGCTTCCTACCCAATCCAATGGTTCTGTAGCTGCTTAAGGATATCCACCTTTCCTGCGATAAAAATCCGTAATACCAAATATCCGGAAAAGTTGTATCTTTTTAGTCAAAAACAGTCTTAGATCTTGAAAGAGACAAGAATCTGTCCCTCTGGCCAGCATCCTCGGTCCTATTAGAGACTAAGATATATCTATTTTTCATATTTTTCAAATTGTTCTTGTAGCTCCTACGCATTTCCTTTTGAAGACAGCGAGGGGGGGGGGGGAGAAAAGAGAGGGGTAGAGAGAGAGAGAGAGAGAGAGAGAGAGAGAGAGAGAGAGAGAGAGAGAGAGAGAGAGAGAGAGAGAGAGAGAGAGGGAGAGAGGGACGGGGGGGGGGAGGGGGGGAAGAGAGAGAGAGAAGGAAGGGGAGGGAAAGTGGGGAGAGGAAGAGGGAAGGAGAGAGAGAGAGAGAGAGAGAGAGAGAGAGAGAGAGAGAGAGAGAGAGAGAGAGAGAGAGAGAGAGAGAGAGCGAGAGAGAGAGAGAGAGAGAGAATAAAAGAAATACAGGGAGGATGGGAGGACTCCATGAAGGGAAGCCCCAAAGGAGGACGAAGGTGAAGCGTTGCGATAAAACCATCAAGAGAAATAAGATGAACGAACAGAAAAAATGAAGGTTTAGTAATATGAGAAAGAAAATGGGCGCATTATTATTAAATAATTCATGACTTCCACTTCAGGCGCCTTCCTTCTCTGGAGCATCTAAAAACAATAAAAGAAATACAAAATAAATATAAACATATAAATCACATGGGTTTCTTGTATATGTATTTATCAGGGTATACGTTCGCGTTCGCCTACGTGTGCGTGTATGAGTGCGTGCGTTCGCATACGTGCTTGCATGTAAACAACGTATCACTTCTCCAGGGCCTCCGTCGAAGTCCAATAAACAACGCATTATCTGGACGGGCCGCGGTGTCGCTCGAGATCTCGCCAGATTAAAGCTATTCAACGAAATCTAGATGGACTATTAAGGAAGGGGGCGGAGACACCCTCTCGCAGGACGACAGCTCTTAAAGGGCGGAGGAGAAGGGGGTCAGCAGGGGCTAGGGGAGGGGAGGGGAGGGGAGGGGAGGGGAGGGGGGGAGGGGAGGGGAGGGGAGAGGGGAAGGAGGTGGGAGGACGGAGGACTAAAACCGACTCCTTGCAAATGCGTCGCCACGCCAATGCCAAGGTCCTCTACCAACAGTTAAATACTTATGCAAGTACTCTGCTCCACTGAGTACACATATGCACTGTTCATAGCAATATGCAAAAGGAGCGAGTGTGTGCCTGTGTGCGTGTGCGTGTGCGTGTGCGTGTGTGTGTGTGTGTGTGTGTGTGTGTGTGTGTGTGTGTGTGTGTGTGTGTGTGTGTGTGTGTGTGTGTGTGTGTGTGTGCGCGTGTGGGCGCGTGTGCGTGTGCGTATATATGCATATATGCATATATACATATATATACACATATATATACATACACACACACTCACACACATATATACACTACAGTCACTATCCTGCCTCTCTTCCCCTCGCACGCTGAAAGCAAAAACAAAAACGCAGACAAAGCATAACAAAACAAAAAGAGATTTTCACTTTTCGGAATGTTCCATCCATGGAATGGTTGTTTGTTCCTCGCTCTAATATAATTGCTTTCTCAACCGAAACGTTTTATTTGATGTCCACTTTGAAATAATTGTTTCCTGACAAAGAATATCTACGTCTCTATCTTTCCCTTCAATTCTTCCTCTTCTTTTAATCCCTTCAGGAAAAAAAAACCCACGAAAAAAAAAAAAAAAAAAAAAAAAACGGAAGGGAGATATCGTACTAATTTTATGTCTGTCTGTCTCCGTTCTGGACAAGTGGGAGTCGACGCCAGACTGTGGATTAACACTGACTTGCCCGCATGTTCAGGGTGTGACGCCCAAGGAGACACGGGGAAGAAGTTAGCAAGGAAAAGGCAGGGAAAGTAAAGGCAGAGTGGAAAGGGAGGGACATAGCGGCACGAGAGAGGAAAGGGGAGAGAGGGGGGGTATTGAAAAGGGATGGTACAGGAGCAGAGGAAGGGGAAAGGGAAGGGGATATATGAATAATAAAAAAAATAAGAAAAGGAAAATAAATAATGGTAAGGGGAAGGGAAGAAAGAGGACAAGGGAAAGGGAAAGAGAAGGGGCAGGGATAGTGACAGAGGGAGGAAGAGAAAGGGGACGAGCAAAAGGAAAAGGGATGGAAGAGAGAGAGTGGCAGGGGAACGGGAAGGAAAAAGATCCGAGCAAA
>NC_061852.1:24525491-24530491 GCF_019202785.1 Penaeus chinensis | reverse complement strand
TCGTGTATACCTACCCCCTGTCATAGATAAAACAAAAATATATATAATCACCAGATACGAAATCATCAGACTTAGTCAGGATACAGCGAAATATCAAGGTTCAAATATATCTGATTATTTATCATGATAATGATGATAATAATGGTAATAATAACTACAATAATAACAATAGTAACAAAAATACCAACAACTACAATAATAATAATAATAGTAGTAATAATAATAATACCACCAACAATAATAATGATAATTAAATAACCAATAACTGACAATAACAATAATAAAAAATATAACAATATTAATAATAATAATAATAATAATAATAATAATAATAATAATGATAATAACAATAATAACAATAATAATAATAATAATAATGATAATAATAATATAATAGCAACAATAACAACAATATTGATAATAATAATAATAACAACAACAACAATAATTATAGTCATGATAATAATTATTATTACCATTACTGTTATTGTTATTGTTATTATTATTATTATTATCATTATTATTATTATCATTATTGTATTAATATTAACAATAATAATACCTAAACTAATAATAAAATAACGATGATAATGACAGTGATAATACGCTAATCAGTATAAAAAGAAATGAGAATAATAATAACAATCATCAAGATAATAATAGCAATGGTAATGATAAAAAATAACAGTAATAAAACGATGACAGTAATAATAATAATAATAATAATAATAATAATAATAATAGTAGTAGTAGTAGTAGTAGTAGTAGTAGTAGTAGTAGTAGTGGTAGTAGCAGCAGCAGCAGCAGCAGCAGTAGTAGTAGTAATAGTAGAAGTAGTAGTAGTAGTAATAGTAGTAGTAGGAGGAGGAGGAGAAGGAGTAGTAGTGACAACAATAACAATATTAATAATAATATTAATATTGACAATAATAATAATAATAATAATAATAATAATAATAATAATAATAATAACAACAATAACAATAATAATAACAGTAATAATAATGATAATAATGATAATAATAAAATAATTATGACAATAAATATAATAATGATAAGGAAAATAATAAGTTAAAACATAAAAATATTGTATAATAACAACAACAATAGTGAAATAATAATAATAATAAAAATAATAATAATAATGATAACAATAATAACATGAACAATAGAAATAATAATAATAACAACAAAAATATTAATAATAATAATAATAATAACAATGCTAATAATAATAACAAAAATAATAATATTATTGAAAATTATAACAAAAATAATAATAATTATGATAAAAATAATAACATGAACAATAGTAATAATAATAACAACAAAATATTAATAATAATAATAATAATAATATTGAAAATAATAACAAAAATAATAACAATATTATTGAAAATAATAATAATATTATTGAAAATAATAACAATAATAATAATAATAATATTGAAAATAATAACAAAAATAATAACAATATTATTGAAAATAATAACAATATTATTGAAAATAATAACAATATTATTGAAAATAATAACAATATTATTGAAAATAATAACAATATTATTGAAAATAATAACAATATTATTGAAAATAATAACAATATTATTGAAAATAATAACAATATTATTGAAAATAATAACAATATTATTGAAAATAATAACAATATTATTGAAAATAATAACAATATTATTGAAAATAATAACAATATTATTGAAAATAATAACAATATTATTGAAAATAATAACAATATTATTGAAAATAATAACAATATTATTGAAAATAATAACAATATTATTGAAAATAATAACAATATTATTGAAAATAATAACAATATTATTGAAAATAATAACAATATTATTGAAAATAATAACAATATTATTGAAAATAATAACAATATTATTGAAAATAATAAAAATAGCAATTACAATCACAACACTAACAGCAATGGTAAGAACACCAATTAACCCCATTCAGAACAACAGCGCAAACAACAACAGCAACATCAGCGCGCGGAGTCCAGCCCGCTCCCCGACGCCCGCGCGGCCGCCCTCCCGCGCTGAGTCGCGTCGGCTGCCCCGCGGAGGCGAGTCGGCGGCGCGAGAAGCTCCGACTCTCCGTACGACCTTCGGGGGAAAATCCTGTTAACCAATAAACATGCAAATTATCAAATAACCTGTTTAACCATGTTCTCGTAAAGGCAAGCTCTGTATTTATTGTCTGCGCTCACGGTGATGCATATATTTTATGTGGCGATTTTGCGTTTTCATAAAAAAAAAAAAAAAAAAAAAAAAAATGTATGGTATATATCTATTAGGTGTTTCGTTAGAGAATGACTATAGAATCAGATAAACATGAAGAGAAAAATCATCATCATAATTAGGAAAAAAAAAAAAAAAAACGAAAGCGGAGAGAGAATATCGAAACGAGATATGGAAACACACACGAGAGCGAAAGCACAAGGAGAAGAAGAAAAAATACCAAGTGACAAGAGGTTAATAAGAAAAATGATACGTAGAAGCGAACATCTCCGCTTACGGTCGCGCCTCACTTTGCTCTCCTCCCGAGATCTTGGAAGAAAATCTTAACTGGACGAAGAAATGAATCGCGAGGGTTTCTCGAGGGTTGGAATTAATTTCCTTCGACTTCTCAAAAAGGGTTCTTTCTCAATACCTCCAAAGCCCTTCCCTCTTCCTCCCCTCTCGCTATTGGCCCTTCTACCCCACTCCCTCTCTTACTTCCCTCCCCCTTTTCTCCCTCCTCACTCCTCTCCCTCTACCTCCCTCACCCTCCCTTCTCACCACTCCTCCTTTTACTTTCCTTTCCTTCCTCCTCTTTCGCCCTCTCTTCTCTCCCTGCCCCCCACCCTCCTTGTTCCCCAACCACCCCGATCTTTCTTTGTCCTACACCCCCTCTTCGCCCCATTCCCCCTCTTCATAATCCCCTCCTCTCCTCCCCTACTCCTTTCCGACCCTCCTCTCCCTTCTCAAGATCCACCCTCTTCCTTACCCACTCTCTTCTTCCTTCTCTCCAACTCCCCCTTTCCTCCCTAACCTTCCTTTCCCTTCGCCCACACCCATTCCTACCTCCACCTTCCCCTATCTTCCTTAACAACCTTCCTCCCTCTCCTCCCCATTACCTCTTCTCCTATCCCTATAACCGTGATTTTTACCCTACCACCCATAAAAAAAAAGAAAAAAAGAAAAAAAGAAAAGCTAAACCATATATAAATCTATATTCCGAAAAAAAGGAAGAGAAAAGACGTTTCGTGGCAGGAATATTAGTTTTCCTGCGGGCTCTAATATCAAAATGGAGAGGTCTCTTCCTCTACGCCAAAATAAATACAATACGGGAGTGGGGGCCGTCCATCAAGAAATGGTGAAGAGGCAAGAGTCTTTGATGATGGGGTGAAGGAGCAGGGCGAGAGGAACGAGGAGGAGGAAGAGGAGGAGGTGACGGATGAGGAAAAGAAACAAAAAATATCAGAAAATTAGAAGCAAAAACGGAGAGTGAAGGGAATGAGTAATTAAGTTTGCATGCATGCATGCTTGTGCATGTGTGTGTGTGTGTGTGTATGAGTGCGAGTGTGAGTGTGAGTGTGAGTGTGAGTGTGAGTGTATATGTGTATGTGTATGTGTATGTGTGTGTGTGTGTGTGTGTGTGTGTGTGTGTGTGTGTGTGTGAGTGTGAGAGTGAGAGTGAGAGTGAGAGTGAGAGTGAGAGTGAGAGTGATAGTGAGAGTGAGAGTGAGAGTGAGAGTGAGAGTGAGAGTGTGAGTGAGTGAGTGTGTGTGTGTGTGTGTGTGTGTGTGTGTGTGTGTGTGTGTGTGTGTGTGTGTGTGTGTGTGTGTGTGTGTGTGTGTGTGTGTGTACATTTTCTTTTCATCTCTTTTCTCTTCTCCTTCTCTTCCTCCATCTCTCTTCTCTCTTACTCTCTCCTACTCTCCCTCTCTTCCGTCACTCCTTTCCTCTTTCATCTATCGTATTTCTTACCTTCCCTTTCTATCTTATCCCCCTTATCCTGTCTTTGATGTTTGCTTATAGTCCTATTACTCTTCTGTACATGTGTTGTCGTTTTTTTGTTTTCCTTTGCTTCTGCTGAAATATTTCTTTCTGTTGTGTTGATGCTTATTTTTGTGTCTTTTTATTTCTACTGTTACTTCACAAGAAACAAAATGAAAAATTATCACCGATCAGATGGTGGCAATAACAGCTGCGATTATTTGTATCGTATAGTATATCAATAAGAAAAATAATAATAATAATAATAATAATAACAATAATGATGATGATGATGATAATAATAAAAATTATAATATAAATAAAGCAATAATAAAGTAATGAATAAACTAAGTAATAAAAGAAAAACAATAAGAATATTTCTACTAATAATAATAATCATAGTAATAATAACAATAATAATAATATTAATAATAACAATAGTCATAATAATAGCAATGATAACAATTGTCATAATACTAATATTCCTATTATCAATATTAATAGCATTAATAATATTAATGGAGATAATAATAATTACAATTATAATAATAACAATAATGATAATGATAATAATAATAATAATAATAATAATAACGATACGGTAATAGTAATAATAATAATAATAATAATAATAATAATAATAATAATAATAATAATAATAATAATAATAACCATAACAACAACAACAACAACAAAACAACAACAAAAAAATAATAATAATAGTAAATAATAATAATAATAGTAATAATAATAATAACGACAGCAAAAACAAAACAACAACGCTAACAACAAAATTTTAAATAAAAATAATGATAAAACACATATACGCACGCACATATACATGAAGCACACCCAAATACGTACACATACAGACGCAAGCTTTGTAGACAGGTGTAGGTGGATAGGCTATGTGGGCGTGAAGAGGTGAGGTCATTTATTCGAAAATTCGGACGGGTGTGCGTATGTAGGACGAACAGACAAAGAGGAAGGAAGAGAGATTAG
>NC_061852.1:24520491-24522991 GCF_019202785.1 Penaeus chinensis | reverse complement strand
GAGGGAGAGGGGGAAGGAGAAGGAGAGAGAGAGAGAGAGAGAGAGAGAGAGAGAGAGAGAGAGAGAGAGAGAGAGAGAGAGAGACAAAGAAGTAGACGGATACACAGAGAAACAGACAGACAGAGAAATGTACAAACAGAACGCAACAGATTCGTGCAGACAGGTACGTCCCAATTTCCCTCCGCCATCTTGGTCGAACAACACAAAGGCGAGCGAGTGTGTGACATCTTTGTCGTCTGCGCATGTTGCACAACTCTCGCAGGATGTCTACACGAGATGCGAGGATAAATTGAGTTTACCGACGAGGGGCTCCGTGCGGGAGGGGGGGGGGGGGAGCGGGCGGTCCCACGTATTTAGTGCGAATGAAATACACAAACACATATTATTAGTTGGGATCGATGAAATGTTTAAGCTTTAAGGCCATTACATGAGCCTCATCACACAGCCTTGTTAAAAAGCCGAATCAAAGCCTGTAAACAGTAAATGAAATACATCAATCAAGAAAATGAACAACAAATACATTGTTGCAAAAAAGGAATGTTTTTTGTTGAAATGGTTTTGCCAGACCGAGCGTGAAGTTTCTATTTTTTTTGCGAAGCCGAATATTCCAAGCTTCTTCCGAGTGTGGCAGAGGGGCATAGGGGAGGGGTGCATACCTCCTCTCCGTTGTCCCCATCCCCGGCCCCATCCACCCACCCCCTCCCCCATCCACCCACCCCCTCCCCCCTTGAGCCCTCAAACTTGTCGCGTCATTAAAGAGTTCCGCGTACCTCGCGCAACTAATGAAGGGAATATCTTAACCTAATTTTACTAATTTTGAAGAGGCGTGAGCGCGAGTGCCAAGTGGCGGGGGCGGCGAGGAGGGCCTGACGTGGGCGGCTTCCGTGTCCTCCCGCCCTCCTCACCTGGCACTCCTCTGCCTCTTCCTCCCTCCTCCACCTCTCCTCTTTCGTTCCTTTGCTCATTGTCTCTTATTAGCCCGCCTTTCCTTCCTCGCTTCTTGCTGCGTTCCACTCTTTTATTTACCTCCTCGTGCTGATCTCTCTTCTCTTTTGCGCGGAGCGAGGAGGAGCCAGTTTATTTCCCGCACGTAAGTCGAGGTTTCCAGCCGTCGGACACGAGGGAACTTTTGCAGGAAAAAACGAAGAAAACAAATAGCAGTGACCTCAAAATACACGTCGCACATGTCACTCCCGTCGCTAGAAAAAACATTTCAAAATTAAACGTTATATAAACGACTCCAACATACACGGACCACGGAATCATTACATAAATTAATACACAAATTCATAAACGAATAAATATATATATAATAGATATCAAAATTCACATATGTGTGTGTGTGTGTGTGTGTGTGTGGTATCTATCAATCTATCCATCCTCACATTCATCTATTTATCCATCCATGTGTGTGTGTGTGTGTGGTATCTATCTATCTATCTATCTATCTATCTATCTATCTATCTATCTATCTATCTATCTATCTATCTATCTATCTATCTATCCATCCATCCATCCATCCATCCATCCATTAATCCATCCATACCCATTTATCCATCTATCTATCCATCTATCAATCCATCTATCTATCTATACACACTAAACCAACAGATAGATGGAGATACGTATATATATATATCCTGTAAAATCATATCATCGTTAACCTGATCTTTCATTGCAAGTTTTCGAATCACATTTTCCGCCGAGAGAGAGAGAGAGAGAGAGAGAGAGAGAGAGAGAGAGAGAGAGAGAGAGAGAGAGAGAGAGAGAGAGAGAGAGAGAGAGAGAGAATGAGAGAGAGAGAATGAGAGAGAGAGAATGAGAGAGAGAATGAGAGAGAGAGAATGAGAGAGAGAGATTGAGAGCGAATGAGAGAGAGTGAGAGAGAGAGAGAGAGAGAGAGAGAGAGAGAGAGAGAGAGAGAGAGAGAGAGAGAGAGAGAGAGAGAGAGAGGGGGGGGGGGGGGGGGAGGGAGGGAGGGAGGGAGGGAGGGAGGGAGGGAGGGAGATAGATAGAGAGAGAGAGAGAGAGAGAGAGAGAGAGAGAGAGAGAGAGAGAGAGAGAGAGAGAGAGAGAGAGAGAGAGAGAGAAAGAGAGAGAGAGAGAGAGAGAGAGAGAGAGAGAGAGAGGGAGAGAGAGGGAGAGAGAGAGAGAGAGAGAGAGAGAGAGAGAGAGAGAGAGAGAGAGAGAGAGAGAGAGAGAGAGAGAGAGAGAGAGAGAGAGAGAGAGAGAGAAAGAGAGAAAGAGAGAAAGAGAGAAAGAGAGAGAGAGAGAGAGAGAGAGAGAGAGAGAGAGAGAGAGAGAGAGAGAGAGAGAGAGAGAAAACGGAAATAATAATGATAGTTTCATTCTCAGACGACAGTTCCGGACGTCGCTGACCGAACCAGCCGAGGGAATGCGGGCCATTTAAACACGTAAAACAAGGATGAAAAAGGGCGATGAAACGGAGAAAAGGAGGGGAAAGGAAGCGACTGGCAACTCCGGCTGTCCAAACAGACAC
>NC_061852.1:24510491-24512991 GCF_019202785.1 Penaeus chinensis | reverse complement strand
ACTAAATTTGAAATGTAGTATATGGTCGCATATCAAATATAGCAATGCCTTTCCACGCCCATACGCCGGCGTGGCATATGAGTAAATAAAGGACTGCGTAATTGTTCCTTTCCTTTAACTGATGTAGTACTTATCACAATAATGTTATAGCCTAAAGTTCAAAAGTAATACCCAAATATATTGTTATGAATATATATTAAATGTATCACAGCTTGCCCACGCCTGTGCAGTTAGCCAGGGTGGTAAATAAAGGACTAAACTAAACTAATCTTGGGACGGCCCTTGTTATGGTTGCACAGATATCGAAAAGTTTTCTTAAGGAAGAACTGTTAGATCTGACGAACTCACAAAGGCCTGAAAGCTGTAGTATAAGGCACTGCGACCAAACCCTCCCATGGGTGGCACCCCAACGTAAAAACAATGTGAGATAGTTGTCAGAATGCGTTTAGGTCACAGAATGTACTGGCAACTGCACGGTGCAAAAATACAAATGAATCTAGATGTAGACTGTGTAACGAGAAAAATAAGCGAACACTTCAGCACTATATTTCGGAGTGATACAGCCTTTCAGGCCACATAATATGAGGTATAAAGAAGTATGCATGTAAAATTGCTGTTATGTAAACACAGTGGGTTTTTTTTTTTTTTTTTTTTTTCATGATGTATGGCTTATATTAGCATTTCACCATGTACAATTACAGTAATCACAGAATACTGTACTATGTCGAATATATGTAAAACGCCCAAGCAGATAGCTAGGGTGGTAATTAAACTTACCTAATTTAACTTAAAGATAAATCGCAGAAAACTTATAAATCATTATATTATATCATATTATTATAGTATATTATATAGTCGGCCTACGTGTTTTGCCCATACCTAGATTACACAATACCTTACATCGTTAACGCACGAAACTGCTTATCTTTTCTTGTTTTCGTATCTTTTTACCAGTATTCTCTTTCACTGTTTCTTCTTCCATTCTCCTACTTCCCTTCCTCCTTTTTCGTACTCTCCTCCATTATCCTTACTCACATTCTCTTTCTTATCCCCTCTCCTCCTTCCTCATCTCCTCTACTAATTCCTCCTTCCCTGTATTCTCCTCCATTTCCCATTTTCTTCCTCGTAGTCTCCACCATTTCCCTCCTTTTCTTTGTAGTTTCCACTATTTCCCTTCATTTCTTCATCCTTCTACATATTATTTTTTTCCATTCCATTCTCTTTTCTCGTATTCACCATTTTCTCCCTCTTCCTCGCATTCTCCACCTTATCCATTCTTATTCCTCGTATTCTTCACCACTTCCTTCCTCCGTCGCATTCCTCGCATTCTCTTCCCTTTTCTTCCTTCTTCCTCGTATTCTTCACCACTTCCATCGTTCATCCTCGCATTCTCTTCCCTTTTCTTCCTTCTTCCTCGTATTCTTCACCACTTCCATCGTTCATCCTCGCATTCTCTTCCATTTCCTTCCTTCTTCCTCGTATTCTTCACCACTTCCATCGTTCATCCTCGCATTCTCTTCCATTTCCTTCCTTCTACCTCGTATTCTTTACCATTCCCATCGTTCATCCTTGCATTCTCTTCCATTTTCTTCTTTCTTCCTCGTATTCTTCATCATTTCCCTCTTTCTTCCTCGCATTCTCCACCATTCCCTCCTTCTTCCTCGCATTCTCCATCATTCCCTCCTTCTTCCTCGCATTCTCCATCATTCCCTCCTTCTTCCTCGCATTCTCCACCATTCCCTCCTTCTTCCTCGCATTCTCCATCATTCCCTCCTTCTTCCTCGCATTCTCCACCATTCCCTCCTTCTTCCTCACATTCTCCACCATTCCCTCCTTCCTCCTCGCATTCTCCACCATTCCCTCCTTCTTCCTCGCATTCTCCATCATTCCCTCCTTCTTCCTCACATTCTCCACCATTCCCTCCTTCCTCCTCGCATTCTCCACCATTCCCTCCTTCTTCCTCGCATTCTCCACCATTCCCTCCTTCTTCCTCACATTCTCCACCATTCCCTCCTTCCTCCTCGCATTCTCCATCATTCCCTCCTTCTTCCTCACATTCTCCACCATTCCCTCCTTCTTCCTCGCATTCTCCACCATTCCCTCCTTCTTCCTCACATTCTCCACCATTCCCTCCTTCTTCCTCGCATTCTCCATCATTCCCTCCTTCCTCCTCGCATTCTCCACCATTCCCTCCTTCTTCCTCGCATTCCCCCACCATTCCCCCCCTTCTTCCTCGCATTCTCCACCATTCCCTCCTTCTTCCTCGCATTCTCCACCATTTCCCTCCTTCGTATCTCCCTCCCCCCTCTTCCCGTCTGATCCCCCGAACACACAGCCTGTCCTGCCTAACCTGGTTATTGCTGTCAAACTGAATGTTATCAGTGTTGACTCAAATGTTATGTGGAACAGCATAAAGAGCGTCGGTGTAACCAAGGCCTAACCGACTCCATTACTAAGCCTTTCCGAATCCAAATTATACACAAAAATTTTATAACGGGCA
>NC_061852.1:24492319-24497319 GCF_019202785.1 Penaeus chinensis | reverse complement strand
TTGTCATGTTCCTTTTCCTTTCCATTATTATTATTATTATTATTATCATTATTATTATTATTATTATTATTATTGTTATCATTATTGTTATCATTATTGTTATAATTATTAGTTATTATTATTTTTTTGTTTTATTATTATTATTACTAATATTATTATTATCATCATCAATATCATCATCAGTATCTTTTATTATTATTATTATTATTATTATTATTATTATTATTATTATTATCATTATCATTATCATTATTATTGTCATCATTGTCATTATTATCATTATTATTATTACTAATCTCCTACAGCTACTGAAACTCCATCCACATCTCGCCTTTTTCTCCCCTTCTCCTCCCCTTTCCTCCTCTTCTTCATCCCCCTTCCAAAGGAGCACATTCATCAGGATAATGAACACGCCCCCGACCACTCATACGTTTATCTTCCAGCACTGATCCCCCCCCCCCCCCCCACCAACACACACATCCTCCTCCCCCTCTACATCGCCCCCACATATTCTCCCTCCCACCCTATCCCACACACCTACCCTCTCCCTCCTGCCCCCACCCCAATCTACTTACGCAACCCCCACCCCTTACCCTACCCTACCCACCCACCCACCCACCACAAGGCCCCGGCCATACCCGCCTTTCAAGATAAGAATTACGTCATATAATCCCTGAAAGAAAGAATAATAATACCATCTTGGCGATGTTGGGCTTTACCTTGTGCCGCGCCCCTGGTAATGATGTGTAAACGGCGTCGTGGTGCTCTTCTTTACTGTCGCCGGGGATCTGCGCCCCTTGATATTATAAACTTGCCTCTCTAACGCACGCGTCTCGCGGTCTCTCGGGTTTTCGGTCTTCTGGTATCTCGCTCTCTTCCCTTTCTTCTCTCCCTCCCTTCATTTCCCTTGACTTATTTTCCCCTCGTCTCGCCTCACCTCGCCTCGCCTCGCCTCCTCTCACTCTACTTTGTTTCTCCTCTTCTCTTCTCCTTCCCTCCCCTTCCCCTTCCCTTTCCTCTATTCTATACTATTCCATCCCCCTCTCATCTCTTCTTCCTCTGTTCTATTCCGTTCTCCTCTCCTCTCCTCTCCTCTCCTCTCCTCTCCTCTCCTCTCCTCTCCTCTCCTCTCTCTCCTCCCCTTTCTTCCCTTCATTTCAATTCGCTTCTGCAGTTGGCATGGTGAGTTATGCTCCCCAAGAGTCGTATACGTATTGTGGTAGACTTATACGTTTTTAATTTAACTATGCGTGAATTCTAATGTACATACATTATTTATCTAAGAATTATGTAGCTACATTTGCCTCTGAGAAAAGTAGTTATAAATTCTAGGCTTGAAACGTTATTAAGTACATGGAATAATACAAAAGGTGACTAAGAGCAAAAAAAAAAAAACAAGAGCAAAGCATAAGGCAATGCAATACACACATTGGTCATTAACGTTATCATTTTTCTTACCATTAGTGCCACTAGCATCAATATCATCACTATTCTTATCACGATTCCTTTTACTGGTCTTACTCTCCTGATCATTACTAGGAGCAACAATCAATACCGCATCTTATCATCATTTGCGTTACTGCTATTACCATGGTCATCACTGATATTAAAACATTTCCAAAGATACTATACAATATCAATATAGCATCATCATCAATAACATTATCAGTCTTGCTATTACTATCATAATGACCTTTATCATCAATACTGTTGTCATGAGTATCAATATCGCTATCATCTTTATCATATCCATTATCAATATTAACATAATCATTGTTAAAGTCATTGCAAATATAATATATGTTATATATTTTTTTATTTTCCTATATTACTTTTTCGATTATATTTTACCATTGTTATTACTGAATCATTACAAAAATATATTGCACAGATTGCCAGGGTCAAAAAAGGGAAAAGAGTTAATGATGTCACCACGTTTAGCCAATGACGGTGCTAAATACATGATTATTTGTATAAACTCGATATTGTTATAATTACCAAAAGTGACACTAAAAGTCCCCTCTTTTATTAATAACAGAGTGTTCCTTATCATTAACAGTGATCTGAATACTCTTGAGAAAAAATAATTAAATTTCTGGGTTCAATAGATTAAATAGAAGTGGTGCTATCAGTGTTATATGTACCTTAGTTAAAATCATTGTTAGATTCATAAACATTTCAATATCACTACAACTATCAACACGATTATTCTTTCTATCAATCTAGCTATCGTATGAAATCCGAGTGAATTTTGTTGTTTCTTTTCTTATATGCAACACAAGGGTTTCGACAATACATATAATAATTTATGTATTCCCGACGAAGATATAATCGAAACCGGTTAAATAAATCTCCTACACTATGAAGATATTCTCATTCATATTTCGTCTTAATAGGCCTATACATGCATTCCACCAAGACTTTGAGCCACATGATGACCTTACGGCTTCACTTTCTGCTGACAAAATGGCTTGCATCTAGACGTTTTTAGAGCAGAATAACCCTTGTGTTACACGAAAGAAGAGAAAGCGTTGTGTGCGCATCAAAATCAGCAGGCAGGATATATGATTCTCACGGCAACAACGTGCGCGTCGGTCAGCAGGAAAGGCGACAGCATTCATTGTGGCTACAACGTCGCTCCGTCCCATGAATGAAGCCAATGAAATGTTGAAGAAAAATATTCTGGACAAAAGCCGATTTGGTATGCAACAGCTAGACCTGCAAGCCCACGCAAAATAGCACACGTATATTTTGGTGAAGAATCAGACGAAAAATAATATCAGTAAATAAAGCGAAGGCGAAAATGGAAATTACAAAGCGAGCGGAATATAAAAGAAACCAAAATGAAATACACAACAGCCCAACAACAATAGATTGATAAATACATCTGCGCAAGACAATGAATCATAAGACAGAAGCAGGACCCTCTTCCCCCTTCTTGCCGCAGGCGAACATTCTGGGCATTCGAACAGCCAATACACTGAACGGTGGCCATTTTTGACATCCCCCCTCCCTCACCTGTCCTCCCACCGAAAGAATTGGGCTGACAAAGGGCGGCGTCTTTTTATCGCTCTTAGCTCTGTCGTTACTCTTGCCTTTGCTGTTGCTTTTTTCCGATGAGGAGATCTCTGACCCAAAGCGCCTCTCCATCACCGGCGCCTGCATGCGAGGAGAGACAAAGCAGGGATCGGCGCTTGGCTTTCGGAAGAAGCCGGGACATCAGTTCCCGAGTGCTCATAAAGCATCGATCGTGTGATCCCCCACAGAACACCTTTTTTTTTTTTTTTGTTTTTATAAGGAAAACAATAAGCATAAAATGATACTAAAAGAAAAAAAAATCTTACATCAACAATAACCACAATAATGGTTATAATAACAATAATATTGATAATAACAATAGTAAAAATAATAATATTGATAATAACAATAGTAAAAATAATAATAACACAATACCACCACCACAATAATAATAACAGTAGCAAGGATAATAATAATAACACCAAAAACACAAAATTAAGAGTAATAATTATCACTCCTATCATAATTATTGTCATTAGGTTTAGCTATTGATGATAATCATTATTCATATTACCCTAACGCTGTTACCACAGAATTAACTCACAACAGCATAACACCAATACCAACAATAACATTAACAACAAAAATAACAAGAATAATGATAAAAAAAACAAAAACAATTGCAATAAAAATCACGAACACAAGATCAAACAACCTGAAAGCTGGAAACAACACGAAAAACAAGAGCCGACAAGAATGAGTGTGCTGGGCGGCGCCACACTCCCAAAGGCACTGCACCCCCACATCTCCCCCTCCCCCTCCCCCACTGTGGCACTCACTCCCGCAGACGTGCCATAAAATCACAGGGACGAGGGACGAAAAAAATTATTGCACGCGAACCGAGGTCATATTTGCAACATTTTCACGGGAGGGGGAGGGGGTGGATGACGTGTGTCTTTATTGTGGAGGAGGGTGAGGTAGTGCGGATGTGAGGCGGAGGGGGGGGGGGGGTGAAGGGAAAGGAGAAGAAAGAAGAGGGGATGAAGGATGGGGTACGGCAAAGGAGGTAGGGTGTGAAAGGTACAGAGGGTTGAGGGTGTGGAAGGAGACGGGAAGGAGGAAGGGGATGGGAAGGGGAAGGGGGTGGGAAGGGGAAGGCATAGGGGAAGAGAAGGGAAAAGTTACACGGAAAGGAGAAGGGGAAAGAGAAAGGGAAGAGGAAAGGGAAAGGGAAAGAGAAAGGGAAAGGGAAAGGGGAAGAGGAAGGGGGGAAGAAAGGGAAGAGGGAGAGGGAGAAAGAGTAAAAACGGGGGGAGATATAGAGCAGCCCACACCCCCGGCAGAAAATAGTCTGAGTGCGAGCGCAAGCAAAGCGGCAGCAGCAGAGAGCCTCCCCTCGAGCGGCCCTGTGGAGAGCAGGGAGGCAATGAGAGGCCGATTAGGATCTTGAATCAAAGGCGGCGAATCCAATAGGAGAGAAATTAGCAAAAGCTTCTTATTCCGGCGATGCTTTGAAGCCAGGTCGGTCGCCATCTGACTCTCTCCTCTCCCTCTCGCTCTATCCCTTTCCTCTCTTTCCCTGTCTTTTCTCTATCCCTTACTTTCTCTCTCTCACATCTCCTCTAATAATTATCAAAAGCTTCCTAACCCGGCGAAGCTTTGAAGCTAGGTGGGACAAGAAGAGGGACGCAACAAAAGTGGGGGGGGGGGGGGGGAAGAGATTGCAAAAAAGAAAGAATGTTCAAAGGACGCAGGAAACAAACGTAAGAGTAGGCGACGAACAAAATATAACATAAACAAAATACAACACGACGCTTCATATCGTCGTTGTGCCAAGTTCGCCTCAGCATGAGGACGGTCTTAAGAACAAAGGGATAAAAACAAACAATACAAATAATATTAATACAGCGTTCCACCTGACTTTTCATTTACACATTGGCGTTCACTGAGATCACTGTCTGTAGTGATTACTTTATAGTGTA
>NC_061852.1:24487319-24489819 GCF_019202785.1 Penaeus chinensis | reverse complement strand
TTATCTTTCTTTCCCCAGCAAGTAAAAGCCTCCAGTCTCCATCAATCTCCGTTGACCATTCACTGGACATAACAAAAAAGTTTTCTCCCCGGATATAAGAGCCGTTTTAATCGTTCTCTTCTCGCTGTCGATTAAAGCTAAAACGTTACATAGATTATATAAAAAAAAGCCCCCTCCCCCATTTCTTTTATATAAACAAAAGGGAACAACACAAGAAAAAAAATAATCCTTGTTTTTTTTCACACTTTCCGTATCTCTCTCATTCGAGATGTTCACGAGACAAATAAACAACGCTAAAAAGAGCTGAAAATCTTTTGGTTCAAAGTTGAGGAAAAAAACATTAACAAGTTTCTAATTACCCTTGACTTAACACTGAACATCTACAATTTTGTTGGATGAAGTGGTACCATTACTCGCGTTGTGGGAGTGTGAGTGTGAGTGTGAGCGTGTGTGTGTGTTTGTGTGTGTGCGTGAGCGTGGGTGTGCGTGTGCGCGTATGTGTGGGTGTGTGTGTACGCTTGTGATCTAGACCGGACTGAACAGAGCCGCCATGGCACTCAAGTACTCAGTGAGAAGCAATAAGTAAACATCCCTTACCTAAGTTTTACAACAAGTATACTTCAAGGTTTCCAGTACAGATGCTGACTCCCAAGAGCTCTTTTACTTGTAAACATCCCATTTGATAATCTATTTTCCAGTAGTGATATGATGCAGGAATGCAGTCATCTATTCAGGACTTTTCTTTCTTGTTTACTTTATCAAATCATACCAGCCGGTCATTCATGTCTTGCTTCCATTGTTTGGGGCAAAAAAATGCGCCATGTAATCAATAGGAGAAAAGAACAAAATATATAGGTAAAATTATTTCAATTTCACCCTTATATACTATTATTGTTAATATTGTTGCCCCCAACATCCTGTTTCATTCTCCTTCGAAGGCTTTTGCTTATCCTCATCCATAACATTCAATATTCCTTCGTTTCCTTCCCTTGGCTTCTTGTCCTTCCCATCAAATTGTAACTCTATGATCCTCAAAACCCTATGCTCGCCACCCCAATCCTTCCCTCTGTCTCTGTTTCTGTTACTCCTACTCTCACTCTCATTTTCACACTCACACTTACACTCACTTTCTCTCTTTCTTTCTTTCTTTCTTTCTTTCTTTCTCTCTCTCTCTCTCTCTCTCTCTCTCTCTCTCTCTCTCTCTCTCTCTCTCTCTCTCTCTCTCTCTCTCTCTCTCTCTCTCTCTCACACACACACACACACACACACACACACACACACACACACACACACACACACACACACACACACATACACACATATGTACTGTAAAGACTGGAAAAAAGTATAAATGAAAATGATAAACTGTACAAAGATGCAACTGCCGCGTTTCGGTGTAAATCTCACGAACATTTAATCGAAGCGCGTCAATTACTCTCTTGCGACATGAAACTATTCCTTCTCATTTGTAGTTTAACTGACGCCGCACAGCGAAGAGTCGTCAGGTACTGTGCTTCTCTCTCGTCCCTCTAGGCGGCCGAGGGAGAAGGTATTTGCAGGAGTTACATAAAAATGAAAAGAGAAAATGCCAAAGTTGCAGAAACGTTATATTCACACGGAAGGATGTGTGCATATGTCGCGGGATCAGGTGACTGCGTTGACGATGATGGTATTACTGCAAGAGCATATCAAGTCCATCGACTGAATATGCAATAAGCTTTATATAGCAAGAGTCAAAGGAATAACTATTCATGCTTTGGATATTATAAGGAAAGGAGAGCTAGAGAGAGTCAAATCGACAAACAGGCAGAGAAGGGAAAGAGCAGAAACAAAGACACAAGGATTGCCAGAGAAGTTGAGACAGAGAGAAAGAACAATAATGCACGATTTTCGGTGTCGTCCCCTAGAGAAATAAGCACAATTGCAAAGCGCGTTCGTTCGGCTGAAGCTGCCATGAATAAAATTGGTCGTTCAAAGCACGCTGCGCATAAAAGAGGTTACTCATAAACCTGCCTAACCATTTACATGCAGTGAGAGATAAATCCATACGTGTGCGGGTGAGAGAGAGAGAGAGAGAGAGAGAGAGAGAGAGAGAGAGAGAGAGAGAGAGAGAGAGAGAGAGAGAGAGAGAGAGAGAGAGAGAGAGAGAGAGAGACAGAGAGAGAGAGAGAGAGAGAGAGAGAGAGAGAGAGAGAGAGAGAGAGAGAGAGAGAGAGAGAGAGAGAGAGAGAGAGACAGAGAGAGAGAGAGAGAGAGAGAGTGAGAGAGAGAGAGAGAGAGAGAGAGAGAGAGAGACAGAGAGAGAGAGAGAGAGAGAGAGAGAGAGAGAGAGAGAGAGAGAGAGAGAGAGAGAGAGAGAGAGAGAGACAGAGAGAGACAGAGAAAGAGAGAGAGAGAGAGAGAGAGAGAGAGAGAGAGAGAGAGAGAGAGAGAGAGAGAGAGAGAGAGAGAGAGAGAGAGAGAGAGAGAGAGTCAGAGAGAGAGAGAGACAGAGAGTCAG
>NC_061852.1:24467319-24472319 GCF_019202785.1 Penaeus chinensis | reverse complement strand
CTCTCCTCTTCTCTTTTCTCTCTCTCTCTCTCCTCTTCTCTTTTCTCTCTCTCTCCTCTTCTTTTTTCTCTCTCTCCTCTGCTCTTCCCATCTCTCAACTTCTCTTCTCTTCTCTTCTCTTCTCTCCTTCCCTCCCTCCTTTTCTCTCTTCTCCTCTCTCTCTTTTCCTCTCCTTTTCTCTCCTCTACTCTCCTTTCCTCTCCTCTATCTCCTTTTCTCTCCTCTACTATCCTTTCCTCTCCTCTCTTCTCTTCTCTCTCTTTTCTCTTTTATTCTCTCTTCTCTCTTCTCCTTTCTCTCTCCTCTCTTCTCTTTTCCTTTCCTTTTCCTCTCTGTCTGTCTGTCTGTCTGTCTGTCTGTCTGTCTGTCTGTCTGTCTGTCTGTCTGTCTGTCTGTCTGTCTGTCTGTCTCTCTCTCTCTTTCTCTCTCTCTCTCTCTTCACTATGATTTGACCTAATTTCGTATCAGACTACATTTTATATAACCTTTCTTTCATAAAAGTTTTTGACATATCACTTTTTTTATACGTATTGGTAAAATCCTCTTTAATATTCGATTAAAGACTCTTATAAAACCTGATCTGGTACTTGATATGACGCATTCCCGTGAATATCTGATTAAATATTTCATATACTCCATTTATATAATTCGAACTCAATGCCGTGGTATCATTTCGTTGATTCACAGTTAACGGTAACAGTCATAACAATTGCTGCAGTTCCATTTGAAGTATGAATTTTGTATACCTTCACGGATCATTTTGATAAAATCGTACTAAGGCAGGCAGACACGCACTCACGCACGCACAAACACACACACATAGGAGAGAGAGAGAGAGAGAGAGAGAGAGAGAGAGAGAGAGAGAGAGAGAGAGAGAGAGAGAGAGAGAGAGAGAGAGAGAGAGAGAGAGAGAGAGCAGAAGATTAAGCAAAGCCCAGCAACAGAAACAGACTCGGAAAGAAAACACACTCAGGTGCCGGATACTCTTCTGCCACATCGCACACACTGCCCTTATCTTCCTCCAGCATCCGGCTCCTGTTCCAATAGGACTTTATATTCCTTACATGTCATTCAGCTCTGTAAGTCTCGTTTCGTCCCCATTCACATGATACCTAGAAAGATGAATCTAAAAGTGTGTCCTACGCGTACCTTGCACATTCCTTATCCCTATTTTCTACCACCCCCACCCACGACAAATTTCCACTATCTCATTCCCCAAGTTCCCTACCTCTCCCTTTTCCCTTCTTCCCCTCCGCCTCTCCCAACCAACTTCCCCACCTCTACCCTTCCACATCCCCATCTCCCACCTCCACCCCCCCCCCCCCCCACACACACACAAAAAAAAAGAAAAAAAAAGCACGCAATGATAATCAATGAAACGTCTGGAGACACCGCCCATTCACTCGATCCGACGCCCCCTCCCCTCCCCCCCCCCCCCCCCCACCCCCACCCCCACACCTACGTGCAGCGGCGCCGTCCCTCACCCACCAAGATTACAGCGTCAACAGCGAAATGCATTACCTGATTGCAATATTACATCAAACCTTGCAACCTTGACTTCCGAGCTCTTCACGGCGTGGAGGGGCAATAGCAAAGGCGAGGAGGGAAAGAGAGATGAAAGAAGAGACCGAGAGATGATGAAGGGAGAGAAAGAGAGATGACGGGAGGAAAATGAGTGAATATAGCTAAAAAGAGGGAAAGAGCGACGAAGGAATAGAAAGAGACATAAAGGCAGGGAATTAGAGATAGGGAGAGGACTAGGAAGGAAAGAAAACTAAGATGAAGAAAAGGAAAGGGATGAAGAATGGGAGTAAAACAGATGAAGGACAGGGAAGAGACGCGAAAGGAGGGAAGCAGAGAAGAAAGCGGGGGCGGGATCGGAGATGAAGGGAAGGAACGTGAGGCGAAGCGAAACGGAATAAGATGAAACACGGAAAACGGCAGCGAGGGAGTAAAACGTGCAAGAAAGACGCACCCGATAAACAGTAAGAAAAGGTAATTGGATGAGCGAGTAAAAAACTGGAATGCTGGATGGAGGCGCGTATGTGCGTGTGGTGTGTGCGTACGTACGTGCATGTGTGCGTGTGCATGTGTGTGTGTGTCTGAGTCTGTATGGGTGAGCGGGTGGGTAGGTGTAGGTATGGGAGTCTTTGTGAATGTTGGATATATGTATTACATATATATATATATATATATATATATGCATATATTCAACCTGGATTGCTATATCAACAACCGTGAGAACATTCCACATGTTTCTGAGAATAACAAGCATATAAATAAGTCTTTCGTCCAAAGACATATTCACTGACGATAATATCATCGACTTTCTTTCAATAGGGAGAAAGGACAAATGACAGCGTTCCTGGAAGATATCGCATTACCAAATCACAGGGAGAGAGCTTTCGGAATATCATTACTTACATAGATTATGATAAAATGGAATAGAAAAAGAGAAGAGAAGAGAAGAGAGAGAGAGAGAGAGAAAGAGAGAGAAAGAGAAAGAGAGAGAGAGAGAGAGAGAGAGAGAGAGAGAGAGAGAGAGAGAGAGAGAGAGAGAGAGAGAGAGAGAGAGAGAGAGAGAGAGAGAGAGAAGAGAGAGAGACAGAGAGGGGGGGATGAGGGATTGAGAGAGACGGGCAGGGAGGAAAAGAAAGAAAGAAAATCAGAGGGAGAATGAGAGAGGGAGGGAAGGAGGGAGGAAGGGGACAGAGAGAGAGAGAGAAACAGACAAGACATCAGAAAAATCAAAGAAAGTGGAACACTGATAGCGACTGGCAAAGGCACATCGAGATAGAAAGACATATAGATGTGCAAGGAGCACTGGCATGCAGACTCATAGACATATGGTATAAAAAGATAAGAGAACTGAGACAGAAAGGTATACACTGATACACAATCTGTATTTCTTACAAAAAGGCAGAAAGACAGACAGACAGATAGGCTTACATCCAAAGATTTTGGATTATCAAAACCGAGAAACAAGAAGACAAACATGCGGAGACAGAAACACTGAGCCAGAGAGCCAGACAGACAGGTAGACAAAGGGTTATCAAGACATAAAGATAGACAGGATTTATAAAAGACCGTTCGCACAATGAAGCTAATCTAATACACAGTAGTTAAAATTCCTGACAGACAATTTAATCGGCTGAGCAGCAGATAAATAACCACTCCTTGCATTTTGTGAGCATCAAATAGATCGTCTGATTTTTGGAATATAAATGTAGTTTTTAGCCAGTGAAGCCGGAGCCCGTGAAGCATTTTTCCCCTCATTTTGTTTTCACCGTCCATTCATTTCTTTCCTGCATAATCCAAAGTCAATACTTAACACTCCGAACGCACGCTATCAATTAATACACAATCTATTACATAAATAAAGCACATACACACATAAAACCCGTTCCATAACCACAGAAACGGTATCCCCTTTGATCCAGTAATCACACATATACGTTTAATTAAAACTGTATGCGTACCATCTCTTTGAGGGCGCCCAGACGCGAAATCGGTTTGCCGGAATCCGAAGGTCGCTCGAGCAAGCTAAACAGAGAAGCAGGACACGCACAGACACGCACCCACTCGAGCGTCGGACACATGGGGATGTCGGTGAATGTGTATCCTGCGTATATTGATATGAGCCATGGGGGTTCTGCGTGCGTTAAGTAGACTATGAATCCCGCGTTTGCTGGAGCGTGCGTGTGTTTGTCTGTGGCCTGTGACCTGGCTTCCGAAGTAGGCCTACGTAAGTTTAGCGCAAAATACACATGACTTCCCCATTTCCTAAAACATATAATCCGATTGTAGATTCTAGAATATGTATCTAACCCTGATTGAACAATGCGTATCCAGTATAGTCTGCAGTGTGCACGTACCTTGCAGAACACGTATCCGACGTGGAATAATTATTCTTAATCAGCAGGTACGGTTTCCAGAATATGTATGTGTCACCAACAGAACGTTGGACGATGAGAACCTTTTTGGATATTTCCGAAGGTGGAAAGGGCGGGGGGGGGGGGGGGGGGGGGGCAGGAAGAACGAGGGAAGAGGTTTGATATATTTTTGAGAATATCATGGCAATTATAAAGTGATAGGGATGACCTAATGAGAACACTGATAATCTGGATATAATAATAAAAATACAAATAATAATAACGATAATAAATGTAGTAATACTAGAAATCGTAATAGTAATAATAATGATAACAATATCAATTAAGACGATGATGATGATGATGATGATGATGATGATGATGATGATGATTATTATCATTATTATCATTATTATCATCATTATTATCATCATTATTATTTTCATCATTATTATTATTATCATTATTATTAATATTATTATTATTATTATAATTATTATTATTATCATTATTATTATCATTTTCATTATTATTATTACTATTATCCTTATCATTATTATTATTAATATTAAAACTTTAAAACAATAATTCTTGATATTACAACGATAATGAAATTGAAAATGAAAATTGTAGTGACAGTGAAAATAATAATAATGATAATGATGACATAAATGATAATGATAATAATGACAAAAATGATAATAATACTGACAATAATAATCATGACAATGATAGTGATGTTAATAATAGTATCTAAATAATTATATATCAGAAATCATAATATTTATGATTATGATGATGATGATAAAAACATATAATGATAAAACAATAAAAAACAACAATAATAACGATAATAATAAATAGTAATAACAATAATAATAATAATAATACCAACAACAACCATAATAATAATATTTCTTATTATTATCTTTAGTCGTAGTAGTAGTAGTGGCATCATTACTTACATTATCATTATCGTTATCATTATTATTATTATTACCATTATTATGAAAACTGTAATAATAATTATAATAATAATAATAATAATAATAATGATAATAATAATAATTATCATTATTATTATTGTTGTTGTTGTTGTTATCATAGCAGTAATAATTATCGTTATAA
>NC_061852.1:24442319-24462319 GCF_019202785.1 Penaeus chinensis | reverse complement strand
ATTATTATTATCATTATTATTATCATCCTCATCGTTACTATTACCATTATCAAAATCATTATTATTTCTAGTCTATTTTTTTAATATTGCATATACCTTGAAGCCTCTCAGATCAGTAATATATATTGTTATTATTATTGTTGTAGTTGTTATTATTAGTAGTAGCATCATTCTTATCATAATTATTATCTTCATCATTATTATTATTATCATTATTACTATTATTATTATTATTATCATTATTATATTTGTTCATATTATTATTATCATTATCATTGTTATTATGATAATATTAATTATTTTTATTATCATTAGCATTATTACTATTTATATTACTGTTATTAACATTATGTCTGTCATTATCATAGTTTTTATCATTACTATTACTGTTATTATCATTATTATTATCATCATCATTATCCTTATCACCCTTATTATCATTTTTATTACAAGTATCATCATTATGATCGTCACCAATACCATCATCTATAGCATTATTAAAAGCATTACCACTACTACTAATAATAACAATAATAACAACAATGATAACAATGATAAAGAATATTAATTATTATTAACATTATTATTTAATGACCATTATCACAAATCGTCATGACTATCCTCCCCACTACCATCAACATTATAGTCACTTATTACAATTTATCACTACAACAGTTATCATAAAAAAAGAAAAAAAGAAATTTAAATACAACAGGTATTAGTAATATTCCCTTCCTATCTTCCCTTCCTTCTATCCCTTCTTATTCTCTTCATTGTCTTTCTTTTTTCACGTTTTGCACTTTCTTCGCACCCATGTGCATTCCACCCCCCCCCCCCATCCCTACCTCACTCCTACTTCCCCTACACCTTTATCCTCCCCTACTCCCTATCCCTCCCCTCACCCGTATCCCACTCTTTAACCCTCAGCCTTCCGCCTCCTTCCCCCTCTCCCTATCCTCTCTACCTCTCCCCCTCTATCTCCAACCCCCTCTACCCGGCCCCTCCACGCTCGCCTTGCCAACCAACCCCGTTTCGTTCGCTCTGAAGGGTGACGAGAAAACTGCTAATACGGGGGCGTGAGGGGGTTTGGGGGGGAGGGGAATACATACAACAGCCCAACCGATATCACGTGACAGCGCGTGCCGCCGACTCGTTCATCAAACTGGCACCCGTGTACAGGGCGTGGCACCTCGCTGACCCTTGCTCTCTCTCTCTCTCTCTCTCTCTCTCTCTCTCTCTCTCTCTCTCTCTCTCTCTCTCTCTCTCTCTCTCTCTATTTAGGAACAGAACGAGAGGAAGGAATATAGGAGAGGGCAAAGATGGAGAAAAGGAAGGCGAAAAGGAACAAGAAGTGAAGAAGAAATCAAAAGGCAAATGAAGACGGGAAGGATGCTGAAAACGAGCAAAAAAAATATATAATAAAAAAATCAATAAAATAATAATATAAATATGGCAAGCAAAGTTAAGCCTGAGACGAAAAAGGGAAAAGATGAGTGAAAAGGAAAGGGGCAAACAAAAGTCAAACTGACAACCCGAGTTACGTGTCCCGGCGAGCTGTCGTTATTGCAATATCTCTTGTTGCTTACAGGCGCCAGGCTTTGTGATTTACGGCCGCCTGGGTTATTTATGGGCGTCATGTTGATGCAGCTGCTGTCGCTACGGCTGTTCTATTGCTCTGTTAATTGCGTCATGTGAATTTAGAAAACTACGTGTTAGTAATCATGATAAGAGAAGTAATTCTGCTTTATGGATCATTATTAGTAGTAATTAAAACGAACAGCAATAATGAAGGTGATATAAATGATGATGATATGATAATAACAATAATAATCATAGTAAAAATAATAGAAAATAATAATAATAATAATAATAATAATAATAATAATAATAATAATAATAATAATGATAATAATAATAATAATAATAATAATAATAATAATAATAATAACAACAGTAATAATAATAATAACAATAATAATAATAATAATAATAATAACAATAACAGCAACAATAATAATAACAGTAACAATAAAAATAATAACAATAATCATTATCATAATATCAATTTTAATAATAATAAGATTAACAACAATTAAAGTAATAATGATAATATTAACAACAATTAAAGTAATAATGATAATAACAATAATAATAATAATAATATAATAATAATAATAATAATAATAATAATAATAATAATAATAATAAAATAATAACAAGATTAGTAACAATAGCAATATGATAATATAATATCATGATTATTATTATCATCACCACCATCATCATCATAACATGAACATTTTGTTTTGTGTGCGAAGTGTGAGAGTGCGTGCGTGCTTGTGTACGTCAGCGAGCCATTTGGTTTGCCCGGACGACCCATTCCCCTTGTTTCGAACATGAAGAAAGCCATGGTCGGTGGTCGCCGTTATATGGTCAGCCATATACAAGAACACACACACAAGAACAACAGTAATAACAATGATGATGATGATGATGATGATGATGATGATGATGATGATGATGATGATGATGATAATGATAATGATAATGATAATGATAATGATAATGATAATGATAACAATAAAAACAAAAAACGATAATAATAGCAATAATAATAATAATAATAAAAATAATAATAAACATAGTAATAGTAATAATGATAATTAATATTAATAATAATAATAATGATAATAATAATAATAATAACAACAATATTAATAATCATATTAATAATAATAATAATAACAGTAATAATATTACTACTACTGATACTACTACTAATAATAACAATATTTACAACAAAAACAAGTATGATACCAATACTTGCACAGTTACTATTATCATTACGACTGCTGCTGATACAAATAATAATAATAATAATAATAATAATAATAATAATATAATTATTTGTTACCATCATTAACATTAATAGTAATATAAAGAAAGAAAAAAAAAAAAAAACATATAATACTGTAATAAAACAGATAATAAGAAAAACAAATACAACAAAATGATAACTACAACAATAATGACAATAACATCAAAATATTCACACACACACACACACACACACACACACACACAAACACACACACACACACACATTCACGAGTACTAGAGGTTAAATGCAGGCACATTAACTTAATGACTTGTATTATGAGACGATGAACCTGGGTGATTCACTCCGTAGATTTCAGTATTTTTGTGCCCTTCAGAGGATGAAGGTTTATCACACAGGAAAGCCTATAATAGATAAAAAAAAGAAAAAAAAAAGAATTACAAATATTAAAAAAAAAAAAGCGCATGAATGTAAATGGAAAATAGGGATTAATATCCTGAAAGTCAGCACTTGCAAACACTATTGGTTTAATCAATTTATACCGGCAGTTTCCTTTCTTAATTAACACGGAAATGCAATTCATACTTTAATAAATCTAGGCACAACAGGTACAAGAGTAAATTAATTTTGATAATTAGATACCCTCGGTTAATAAAACCTTGATCAAAACCTGTCTGGGTTATTGTTTTCGAAATTGAAAAAGCAACAGAATATCTGGCCTTTGTCTATCTCTAACCAGGTTAATAGCTACTAGTTTTATTTTTTTAAAATGTGATCTACTATTCAAATAATTAAATGGTCGCATGCAAAAAAATACAAATATCAGGATTCTGTCCCCGAGAGGCATTTTATTCGGTTACATAATTACTTCTAATTTGGTATACGGACATTTAGCTTCTGAAATAAAAGTTATACAAAAACTATAATACATCTGCAGCATTAATTTCGGGAAAAATGTAGCGTACTTACCGGCATATCACCTCTCTCCCTTTCACTCTCTCTGTCACTCTCATCCTCACTTTCTCTTACTCTAACTCTCACTTTCGTTCTCATTCATCCATTATCGCCCTCAGTTAATCTCGCTCTTACACACACTAATTCTTTCACTCATTCACTCACTCACCCCCTCCCCCTTCTACCTACCCCCCCATCTCTCTCTCTCTCTCTCTCTCTCTCTCTCTCTCTCTCTCTCTCTCTCTCTCTCTCTCTCTCTCTCTCTCTCTCTCTCTCTCTCTGACCGATAAACTAGACAAATCTAAATATTATCTCCTAAAGATTAGATAAAATTGCATCGCATAACTGCATTTGTATAGATTATACAAATGTTAAAACCCAATCATTTTTGCTCACGTCTGAAAAAATATATATTTCATATTTTGTTCAAAACAAAGTCAAAATAAAAGCCTGAGCGTTCACGAAAAGCTATGTGTATTATAAATTCATGAACTAAAATATAAAAACATAAACAGCTGTTAAGACTTAGAAGCCATTGTCGGAAAAGTAGACCCTGCACTCTTCCCGAATACTAATCCTGTGTCTCCGACCTTACGACCCGCGTGTCGGCCTTTTACGAGAGGCGAGTCATTGTCGTGTGAATTACTCTACGGGGTTTGAGCGCCGTTTTTCATTTAATCGGCTCTCACGCTCAAACGTGCTCGGCTGTCGCACGTTTGAGCTTTTTATCATTCTTTTTGTTATCCTTTCTTTAAGCCTTCTATCTGTTTGTCTCTTACTCTGTCTCTCTCTCTCTTTGTTTTATGCCGTTCTTGTAAAGGCAGCTTACCCGCTGTCATAATGCAAGGAGTAGAGAATGAGAGTATTCTCTCTCTATCTCTTATTTTCTTCCCCTCCCTCCCCCACTCATATGCTTGTCCAAATTCCCCCTTCCATCTCCCTTTTCTCATTCGTTCCCCGTAAATACCAAACATCCATGCAGAAGTCTGAAAAGTGATCCGCGATATCTCTGATAAAAGCCAGCGAATCCCCCGAGGGACGTCAGAAACAGCGTAAGAAAATAAGATATCCGCCTGGACAGACAGATGCTTGCGAAGGGACGAAGACATCAAAGTGGCAATACAGACGATCTCATTTTTCTCATGGTACGAAGAGAAAAGTGTGCATGTATGTGGATTTGGATAAATATCAGCTTTGGCACATGCGTGCAACACAAACACACATATGTGTGTGTATAAAACATATATGTACATATGTGTGTGTGTGTGTGTGTGTGTGTGTGTGTGTAAATATATATATATATATATATATATATAGTATGAGGTTTCCTCTCATTTAATAAATCATTAATCGGTCTCTTATTTAGTATGCTTTCGAGATATTATCATAATCTAACTTCTTGTTCTTCTCTTATATCCTCAGGGGAATAGATTGCTTCAAGGGGAAAATATACACAATTCAATATTTTCTTCAATATATATTATCCATATATATTCAAACAAAAGTCACAACTTCACCTCAAATAAAAAGGATATATTGTAGGCACTAATTCAGCCCGTGGTCAAGTGGCTCGGGGTTATGCGGCCCAGGATAATACAGCCCAGGGTATACAAGCACGGTATGCAGCCACGGTATGCAGCCAGTTAATGCGGCCTGGGATTCTTCCACCTTGTACAAAATTTAAGGAGGCTGAAAACGAAAACCACTTTGAATAATAAATCACTTATATTGTCATTAAATCACCTCAGTTTCATTTGTTATGTAACTTTATTTTCACCTTGCACTTACAATTTTCGCAATTAAAAAACATATAAATATAATAAATATAGATGCATACTTACAATGTGTATCGGTGTGGAGTTCGGAGCCAAGTGGCTGACCATATAACGGCGACCACCGACCATGGCTTTCTTCATGTTCGAAGCAAGGGGAATGGGTCGTCCGGGCAAACCAAATGGTTCGCTGACGTACACAAGCACGCACGCACTCTCACACTTACCACACAAGACAAAATGTTAAGGGGAACTATCACCAGACCCTGTATGTGTGTGTGTGTATATATATATATATATATATATATATATATATGTATATATGTATATATATATATGTATATATGTACATATTCACACAAATATATATATATGTGTGTGTGTGTGTGTGTGTGTGTGTGTGTGTGTGTGTGTGTGTGTGTGTGTGTGTGTGTGTGTGTGTGTGTGTGTGTATGTATATATATATTTATATATATATATATATGTGTGTGTGTGTGTGTGTGTGTGTGTGTGTGTGTGTGTGTGTGTATACTGTATACCCGCATATACGTAATTCTGAAAATCTACGCAGCTGTCGTTAAAAGAAAAAACGCACACTATGAAATGCCATCTAAAACATCTTCCCGAAAAAACATTTCTCACACAATCACGTAAAGGATAAAAAGGTCATTTGCATACGGGCTGTCATGGAGATCCCCCGAGTTGAATCACGCCAGTCAGAGTTTGGCTGGTGCCGCTCAATCAGACCCGCGGGAGGAAAGGGGAAGATGGGGGAGGAGGGAGGGAAGGGGGGGGGGAGAAAGAGAGAGGAAGGAAAAAGAGAGGGGACAAAAGAAGGAAGAGTGAGTGAGGAGACAGAGGAGGGAGAGGAAGGAGGACGACGGGTTAGGGATAGCTTAAACATAGATAGCAGAATAAGTATGAACTTATAAATGATAAATGAAAAAGAATCATGGGACGCAAAGGAGCTTATGAGAAGTATAGAAATAAGAATAAACAAGACACATGGAAGAAAGAGAAAATGTGCATAAGGAAAAACAGAAGGATTGTGAAAGAAAAACCGAAAGAATAAATAATAATAAACATGAGGGAAAAAAAACTCCACAGAAGATGAAAAAAAAAAAAATGAATATAAAGAAATGGGTATCCTCGATTGCTGGTTCGTGAAAGATACTAAAGTGCGGCATGTTGCACAAAAGTGTAATGAAATATGTTGCATGATGTAGGAATTGTCTCCATTTTTTTCTATTCTGTTTCACAACTATTTTTTTTTTCTAATCTTATCTCAACTGCAGCGCGTTACAGACCTATACCGATATATAGCTCGCCTAAATAACAACTTTCTCACAAAAAAGACAAAATAAATTGCAGTGATATATTCAATGCAACTACGATTATTATTATTATCAGGATGATGATGATTGATGGTGATGATCATAACAACAATAAATTAATAACAATAAGACCATAAGATCAGTACAAAAATAAATCCAAACAAAGGGCAAGTAAAGTGCGTATCAGAGGCCGAGCTGTGTGGAACGTCGAGGTTAAGAAAGGATTTGGACAGAGACGGAGAGCGCTATGCCAAGTCGTGCCGCGAAGACAAATGCCGACTCACAGACCCGGCACTGTTGCTATGCTTGGGCCAGCGCCTCTGCAAGAGAACAGGGGGGGGGAGGGGAAGGGGGAGGTGGAGAAGCAAACAGTGCCGGGAGAAGAAGATGGAACAACACAAAGAGTGCACGAGCGCGCCACGGACAAATTTATGGAATCTCATTTGCATCGCGCGTGCCACCTTGGTCACTGAGAGGCCCGGGTGTAAGGGTCACATTGCCGTGGTGATGCTAACAGCCGACAGAGTCTCGGCTCCGGACGTTCTGTTTGCCGTCTCGGTCCATTATGTTCCTTCGCCATTAGAGCTACTTAGAAGGCATCTTTGCCCCGCTAGAAGAGCATACATGAATGCTCTCACTCTCTCTATTCCTGTTCATTATAATAGCGGGTAAGCTTACTTGTTTACAAAAGCAATATATATATATATATATATATATATATATATATATATATATAAATAGAGAGAGAGAGAGAGAGAGAGAGAGAGAGAGAGAGAGTAAAGGGGAAAAAATAAAAAGAGAACAAAGAAGACAAGTAGAAGACGAACGACGAAAGAAAAGACAAAAATACAGACATAAATATAAACATAAAACAAAGAAAAAACAGACATGAAAAAAACGAGTTAATGAAAGGAAGACGACATCAAGAAAAGGAGAAGATGAAAAAAAAGGGAAAGAAGTAATCTGAAGAAGAAAGAGAAGGAAAGAAAACGAAAGCAAGCAAGTGATTTAGGAAAAGAGGATGACGAAACAAAATAGCAGAAGAGATAATCCTAATTAAACAAGAGGGAAAAAAAAAACAGAATCAAAGGAGATAAAGGCGTCGAGAATAAACAAGTAGGGAAAAGCAACAATGACAATAAACAATCTAAAATGACAAGAGGAAATGTAACAACATAAGAAAATAATGAAGCGACGAAAAGAATAAAAACACACACACACAAAAAAAACGACAAGATAATCCATTTTTAAAGTGAAGAGACCAGAAAACAATCAAGTAATCCTGAGAGAGAGAAAAAAAAGGAATGACCGAGTAAATAATCTGAGAGGAATAGACATGAAAAATTAGAAATCAAAGAAGATAATGAGAGGGAGGAGGAGGATGAAGAAGAGGAGTTTGTGGAGGTTGGAGGAGAAGGAGGAGGAGGAGGAGGAGGAGGAGGATGGCGACGAGGGGAAGGAGGAGGAGGAGGAGGAGGAGGAGGAGGAGGAGGAGCAGGAGGAGGAGAAGGAGGAGCAGGAGGAGGAGGAGGAGCAGGAGGAGCAGGAGGAGGAGGAGGAGGAAGAGGAGGAGGAGGAGGAGGAGGAAGAGGAGGAGGAAGAGGAGGAGGAGGAGAAGGAGAAGGAGAAGAAGAAGAAGAAGAAGAAGAAGAAGAAGAAGAAGAAGAAGAAGAAGAAGAAGAAGAAGAAGAAGAAGAAGAAGAAGAAGAAGAAGGAAGACGACGACCATGATGACGACAACGATGATGATGATAACGAATGGCGAGGAGGAAGAGAAGGAAAAGGAATAAGAAAAAGCAAACGAAAATGAAGATTAGGTGGAGGCTTGGGAGGAGAAGGAACAATAACACTAAGAAGTGAAAATAGATGAGAAAAAGGAAGACAAAAAGAAAAGGAAAATGAAAGTGGTGATGATGATGATGATGAAACTGCGGGAGAAACGAAGGAAAGAGAGACACTGAGAGAATAAACAAGTAATCTGGGCGGCATAAAGTTGGCATTCTCCTTTTAACAACCCTGGGAGAAGAACTGCCCATTACGGAGGCTCTGTAATGGTCCATCTGGAGAACACAGCCTCGGGTCCTGCAGATGAATGACTTACTTCATCTTCATATCCACTCGCCGTTTACGCTATATACTATATGCTTACCTCCTTAGCTTCCCTTGATCTTTATGTTTATATCATATGTGTTGTTTTCTATATGTGTATGTGTATGTGTATGTGTATGTGTATGTATGTGCGTGTGTGTGCGTGTGCGATCGAGCGAGCGAGGGAGCGAGCGTGCGTGCGCTCGTGCTTCGTGCATGCGTACGTGCTTCGTGCATGCGTACGTGCGTGCGTATGCGTGTGTGTGTGCCTGTGACTGAGTTCCGTCTGCACCTACGCCTGTGCGTATGTAAATAATATTATATAAAAGTATAAATCTAGAAAAGCAAATACAAAAATACTTCTACAAAAGAAATAAATGTGTAATAACCACTTACTTGCGAGCTGAGATCCGCGAAGCATGAGGAGTGAGTCATGAATGACAAATGTCAATAGAAGAAAATATCACCCAGACACGCAAGGCATAAACAAACCACTTCCCCCGCTCCTCTGTCACTTTCTCACACACACACACATACGTACGTTTATATATAAACATTTACACCGAAACTATACATACACACACACACACATATGTATATATATATGTTTATATGTATATATATATGTATATATATGTGTATATATATATATATATATATGTATATATATGTATGTATGTATATATATATGCATGTGTGTCATATCGTGCATTTTTCATATACTACATAAAATATATTCTACTAAATTACTTCTGGCAATTCTAAGACAAATAAATAAATATATAAATAAACAAATACACACACACACACAGATAGATAGACGGATAGATAGATAGATATAGATATAGTGTATATTTACGTTTTATACATGTTTATCACACACACACACACACACACACACACACACACACACATATATATATAATTGTGTATATATATGAGCCGAGGCAGATTTTATATATATATATATATAGATAGATAGATAGATAGAGAGATAGTTATATAGATATACTGTATATATACACACTCATGTGTGTGTATCTGTATGTGTGCAAAGAAACGCTCTCTCTCACACACACACACACACACACACACACACATATATATATATATATATATATATATATATATATATATATATATATATATATATATATATATGAGGTAACCAAGGTATGCAGAAAATCGTGGGTAAGTTTCTTCTGAAGACCACACCCGTCACAAAAATTATTTGCCGGCTTTCATATATGGCCAATATATATAGAAATTATTATAGTCAAGCTGAACAAACGGATTTTGAATATATTAACAAGTAACTGAGGAAATTATCTACACTAATTAAAGTACAAGATTTTAATTCACATATGTTTGTCATTAGTCTTTGTTGCTAATGATTTTCAGTGGAAATATTCAGAACAAGCTCGCGAAAAAAAATAAAATCAAGGTTTGCTCTATATATATATATTTTCTGTAAGATACAACTTGTTTCGGCAATATGTGAATGGAATGTTTAGAATGACTCACTGTCTGCATGTGACTGCTAGTAGCAAAGAAAACATATATAATTTGTTGTAAAACACAACATGCGATAATTGACAAAGTGAGGGATACAACCCCTGGTGAATCACTAGGATTTCGTAAGACAAATACGTATTAAAAGGGGGTTAAACTAATTACTTTTACAATAAAATAAAGTTTTATTTTCTTTAGTAGAACACTAAGCTTAGACAAAATAGAGTTGTTTCAGAGGTCACTAACCTTTCACACAAAAAAAAATCTTTGGTAGACCATTTACTTATACCGTAGTGCTACTAATTTTACATCAATGGTTAATGGTTAATGGTTAATGGTTAAAAGCAAAATAAATGTGCTAGACATCTAAGGTCATGTATCACTATAGTAAATGGTAGTGAAGGGTGGTTGAGTTAGTGATTAGTTGTCAAAGTTGGGCAAAGGAATTGACGAGTAAATGGGTTAAGGTTGGGTAAGGTAATGTATAGGGGTTATATCAAGTGAAGGATGTATATGCATTTGAGGAATGAAAACAGGTTGTCAAAGCAGAAAGTGTGAGAAGTTGTGGGAGGGATCACGAAAATCGGTCCCATTTGGCTGGGCTAAATAGATTATTTAAGAATTTTGTAGAGATGGGGGTAGTAGAAGGACGGGGTCATGTGGAAGAGGGAGTAGTGTTGAGGGAGGTAGTGTTATGGGGAGGTGGACAACAAGGTTGTAAGATAGTAATAAGGGAGGATGGGGTAGTTGATGAAGAAGGTTGTGGGGGTATAGTTGTTGAAGTTGAGCATGTTGGGAGTAGAAATGTCTCCTGGGGTGTTGATTAGGGTGGATACTGTACTAGTCAGCATTGAGGATGGGGTATTAGTTGTAGTGTTCAGAGCCGTGGTCAAAGGAGAGCCTGGGGTCAGGGAATCGGGCGAGTTTGAATTGGTGGAGCTATTTGATGAAGAGGCAATTGCCTCTAATAATGGTATGGTTAATAGTTAATGGTTAATGGTTATTCATTGTTGGCCATGATAAGCCTGGAGTATGTTGGGGAGAGAAATGGTCCACCCCTCAGGGTCACTTGGGGGGTAAGGGCTAGACAACTAAAGCAGGGGAATACCGTGCCCATGGCTCCCTCAGGCCGTTCAGGACTGGCACAAAGTCAGCCTTTCATCCTTTCAGCACGGCTCTCACACCTTAGGAAGTGGCTAGTAGAAGGGACAGAAACGAAAAAGTAGGAGGGGAAAAAAAAAGACCATGCAAAATTTGTTGAGTCGAGGGCTGAGTCCCAAGATTGGGGAATTCCCCAGCATTGGGTCCCAGTCTCCGCCTCCTAAGCCCCCCCACGACAACAACGGGCAAGGGATTGGGGGGGAAATTTTACATCAAGAGGAAATGCAAATTCAATTACACGATTCCTGCACCCAGTATATGGCAGTTCCAAAACAACAAATTCTTTACAGCAATATGGGTATGACAGTTCTTCAACCTCTATCATAATATGTCTTTGCCTTTTTCTTTAAGGAATGACAATTCATATCCGGTTCTGCCGTTTCTAGTGACCAGAGCAAGATATAAATTAAATTAGTTGGTCTGTCTAATCTTACTGTATGTAGCTCTCTCCAGCTTCATTCCAACCCAGGAATCTATGGGTGGTTCATCCAGTACAATGCTTGATACATTTGTCTTTTTCTAAATCTAGAAGTACTTACTTCATTTGATAACTCAGTTCCACTTAATTCAGTAGAAGCTGCTTGTACATATCTCCCATTCTTTTTTTCTTACCACAATTTATTTTCCGTTTTATGTGGTTGTTTTTTTCATTTTTCTTTCTAGTCCTCCTCATCTTGAAGTTTGCTGGTTCATTAACTATTTTCATTGAGGAAATGGAGTAGATCTTGTCCACCACATTCCTTATACGTCTGGGACCTTTTACTAGACGTCGCCGGGATAAAAGTTGTTCTTCATGTCAGTCAATCCAATTTTATATGGAGAAGCTTCGGTCTGGATTGCGCCGAAGTTTGTGTTTGGATAGAAACTTGATTTACTAGCAGGGTTGTTAGTTGGGAAACTTAAATAATGCAGTAATATAGGCTCAGACCCTTTAAAAAGAAGTACCAAATGCTGTATTTGTTCATCCTTTCCTCCTTCGTTGTTATGCTTATCACTGGATTAGTCTGACATACACGAAACAATGAATATGGAAGTACAGTTTGACAGGAAACATCTTGGATTAATTCCCTCGAAGATGGTCGATGTATGCTCTTTTTGGGCGGTTGCACATGTCTTCATCAGAACGTTTCCTTTGAACTAGATTTTTTCTCTTTTGGAACATACATTTGTAGTTCCTGTAATCACACGCACACACGTGTGTGTGTGGGTGCGTGCGCGCGCGCGCCAAGGTACATGTCTGTATGAATCGATATGCTAGTACAAGTAAATACCTCCCGTGTGTTCGTGTTTGTGTTCGCCTGACAAATCTTCTTTTAGTTATCTGAATTGTTTCATCAAATGTGAAAGGAAAGATTCTGAGTTTTTCATAGTATTTTTGATGGGTATGAAAGGAGTCTTTTTTCTGATCCGAGAGATTGAAAAGGATGATCTGGGTTTGCCGTGAGGTCCAGAGTAGATTATTATTGTTATACCGTAGATTTTTTTTCGGATTTTTAACAACAAAGAAAGTGAGGAAGTAAAAATGGGAACAATAAACCTTGCGATAAGACTAAATAAAGGGGTAGTACAGTATGAAAATAAAAGCTTGTTTGTGAAGTTACGGATTTTTTTTTCTGTTATCATAAGTGTTGGTTTAAAGAAAGAACTATTCGTTCTATATAAAGATATATCTGTGTGGGCTGTGTTTATTTTGATGAATGTAGAGAAGTATGTTCTATATACATATATATATATAAATATATATATATATATATAGAGAGAGAGAGAGAGAGAGAGAGAGAGAGAGAGATGGTGGAGTGATAAACAATTGGAGGATGGATGGAGAGGTGGAAGGATAGAAAGGTGGTGGATGGAGGAAAGAGGATAGAGGATAGAGAGTAGAAGAGTATTCAGTTTTCAAAAAGGAAGTAAGTTTGTTGTTTTTCATGATGTTCACAAAGTGCGCATGAATATTATCAGTATGAGTATCGCATGAGCATTATAGTATTATAAGTATGGAAGGAAGTTAGTTTTCGATTTAACTTAAGAGTAGTATGGTTTTATTAGTATGAAGAATAACTATTAAGCAATCTTGTGGCTGTCAGGAAATAAGTCTTTTGCTCTGTATATAAGGAGTGGTTATTAGTAGCCTACCAAGAGAATGTAGTGTTGGCTATAAAAAACTAAAGGGGAATTCTCCGGCAGCGCGGAAAGGTGAGCGTTTCCGTTGTTAGTATGGAGAAAGAGTGCTTCAGAGGCAGTATACAAGCGGGAACCTTAGCGGCAGAGGCGGCGGTGCTCTCAGTATGCGTCGAGCCCTTCTGCTGCGCCGGCTTAACGATTATGGCCACACTAAATAATTTTACTTGGGGAAATAAGGTGCTGGGAATGTCTCCCGCGAGGTTATTGTACGATAAGCATATCTTATTCCGCCTCTTTCGTCACGGCCAGCTGCCAGAGACACGATCCCGCCGCCCTTCGGCCGCCAGCGCCGTCGGGGCCTGTGGCACGTCGGCGGCGTCTCCTTAATCATTTGTCAAATTTTCTCTCTTGCTCTCTTTTCTTCTTTGGTTTGGTCTTCATTTCCCGCTCCTTTCGGTTTGCATTTTTTTAATATTTTCATTTTCCTTCATTTTGGTCATCCTTTCTAACATTTTTATCTTATTTATTCTTAAATATACTCTTTTTTTGTTCGTCCACTTCCTTTCAGACTCCATCTTGCATTTCCTTTCGTCTTCTCTTCCTTCTTCCCTTTGTTCCCACGCATCGCTTCTTTCCCGCCCTCCAGTCAAACACCGCACCTCCTGATCCTTCGCAAAGGGGCGCCGCTGAAGGGAGAGTATAGGTATCTAGGCTTTGTGCCAGCGAACATTCATGGAACTCAACCCTTTTGTGCTCATGTTGACTCTTGGCATTTATCGCTTATACCGGCGCCTGCTGGCTCGAAGGTGGGGAAGAGGGATAGAATACCTACTTATGTTATCTGTATCCCCCTCCCCCTACACACAAACACACACACACATGTATATATATGTACATATATATATTTATATATCTATATATATATGTATACATTATGTATATACAAATATGTATATATACATATAAAAGATGGAATAAAGCAAATCAGCAATGATATAGATATATAACAATCCACCCTGACCAGGCCTCGAACCTAGGTCACTCTGGGTATGAGACCGGAGGGCCAGTACTAAACCGACCATGCCACGCGACCCACTAAAAGGAGTGTGCAACTAGGATCTAACTAGCTCCATAGACATTACCTATCTACTCATACAAGAGTGTGTGTAAAACCTCGCCATCATTACTTGTGTATGAGTAGATAGGTGGGTGAGAGTGTGTGTGTGTGTACATACATATATTATATATATACATATATATGTATATATACATATATATACACATTGGCAAACATACATACATATATTCATATATACACACATATGCATACATATATACATATACATATATATATAATATATACATATATTTATATATAACTCTATATATATATATATATATATAGAGAGAGAGAGAGAGAGAGAGAGAGAGAGAGAGAGAGAGAAAGAGAGAGAGAGAGAGTGAGAGAAATTTATGTATACATATAAATATATATATACACAAAATGAATGTAAATGAATAAATAAATAAATATGTATCCATATATGTAAATATATGTCCATATATACCCATATTTTATATATTTATATATATATATAAATATATATCAGAGTTGGGTCCTAGCACATGTACAGATTTGCATGTACTTGTACTTCAACTCATACGTGATTTTAAAAATTAAATGGCACTTGTACTCCTACTTTGACCCATTGTACTTTGAAAAATGTAAAAAAACAAACAAAAAAAAACGAGTACACATAAACGCGTTTATCCCAGTCACGCTCCACTCTCCACTCCTGAACCACAGTAGTCGGTATCACTCACAACAGCAGTAAACAAGCAGGAGTCAACATAACTTCACGAATCTGGGACCACTTTATTAAACCCGACGATAAAGTTGGGAATTCTAAGACTGAGTGTAGGCACTGCAAAGCGAAACTCTTCTGCTCCAAGGATGTAACTTCCAACCTACACGAATATTTGAAGGCTTAATTTTTGTGTGTAATGTAAGGGATCACAATCTACAATTTCCCCCAGGTGTGGTTAATTGGTATTTTCTATGGGAAGACGGAGGGCAGCACTTCACTCTCTTCATACATCCCTCTTCCTAAAATGCATATTCGTGTCGTTAAGACTGAGACGTTTATCCTCAAATGTCCATTAGGCATTTTTGCATAACATTGTTTTTGTTACTTTTATTGTTGTTTTATTATTTTATGCTCAAAATGAGTAACATTGGGAGAATTATGGCTGCTTGGAAAATGAATAACAGGGGACTGGTGGCAAGAGTAGGTGACGTAACTCGCCTACTCAGTATTTCGTGGCGTCGATGTGACGTTAAGTTAGCTATGACGTAATAGTAATCACCCACCTAACCAACAGTTCTACTTTCCTTTATAGGTGACTTTATGCATATATATATATATTTTTTTTTTTTTTTCAGGATATTACATTTATATTATTTCTTTTCAGAGAAACACAAGATGTATGAGGCAGAATGCACATATCGCAGCCCTGGAGAGACCAGCAACTGCAGCCAATCAACTCTGGGTGGATTTTTCAAAAAATCTAAAAAACACATTCGCCTAACGGTATTTGACATAAACAACTCAACAATGCACTAGTCCTTTTTATAGCAAATGACCTTGTTCCGTTTTCTGTGGTAGAGAGCTTTTACTTCTATGGTCTGATTACCCTTGGTATCAGATAATACCTGGTGAACAAACTACCAGATAAGTGCACTGAAGTTGGATGTTCTGTGAAAGCACAACTTGACTGTGCACAGATTGTTGACCTCACACTTGGCATTTGGTCTAGCAGGCAGATGAGATCTTACTTAGGAATTACTACTGATTTCACCCATGGTCCGTCCTGGCCAGCAAGCGCTTCCGTGACAGACACACAGCACACATTATGGAAGAGTATGAAGAAACCGTACAAACAGACAATGACAGACTATACTGCGAATATGATACAAACATTTTCAATCCCTGTCTTCTCAAATATTTTTGACAATGATATGGGCTCCTGTTCTGATTCTGAAGATAAATTAGAAGTGGATCTGGATGTTGACAGTATGGTCGAAAAAATAATGCATATGAAGTTATGCCAACTTTGCAAAATTTATGCTTCGCCCACACTGCGGTAAAGGATGGTCTATGAAAAGCAGGACAACTAAACTTGGCTCTCAGTAAAGCCTCAAAGTTAGTGTCTTTTGTACGCAAATCTACCATTACCGGTGATGTTTTGGAAGGTTTTGTGCAACAAGATGGAATTCCCAAGTGAAAATGATTATATCAGTGTTGAGTATTTCTGAACCAAAAATAAGCATCATAGATGGGGAACCAGCACTGATTGCGTATGATCGTAATCTACTTAATCTACTTAATACCCCGTGGCCTCCATTTGAGGAGGCCACGGGTTGTGTACAGAAGTAAACCACCGTTTCTGAAAATCTGGTCATACCTTGCATTAGGGGCCTCAAATTTAATCTAAACCATATGGAATCTATGTACAACTCGACGTTGGTGACTGGACTTAAGAAATCTGCAGAGAAACGTTTGATGCACTATGGGGAGAGAAGAGTTAAAGTGCTGGCAACAATTCTAGATCAATGATTTAAGTTCGATTGGTGCAAAGGTGAAGAAGAAAAGGAGCCCAGAAATACTCAGTTAGCAAATGCAGCACAACCCAAGGAAGTTCAGCAAAATCCCGGTGAAGATATAGAGGAATTGAAAGAGACTGCGGGGAGAACGTTCAGAAGCTTTCCCTTAGAAGAGGAAGAGGTTATTCAGTTTTATGCATGTTCATACACAGGAGACAACATCCACAAGTAAAAAGATGCAGTCAGTCAAAACTCAACTGTTATCTGAGCCAGCCTTGCAAGGCAGATGACACTGATGTGTTGGTATTTTGGAAAGGACACATAAAGTGTTTAAGTGTTTAAGCCTGACAGATGTCGTCTTACTGACAAAAACCTGTTCATAAAGTGCAATGACGATGCACCATAAGAAGCTCACTTGTGTATATTTCTTAATTCAAGTAGATTATTTATTGTATTACTTTAATTAATGCTATATCACTTGGACGTTTAGCACATTTATTTGTTTAAGCATTATTATTTACCTTATTTAGTAGTAAAAATGGAATTTCCATATGTTTTCTATGAAGTAATTTTATGATTACTTTTCTACTACAGGAGAAGTCCTAACAGGAAAATTAAGTGCATCGCATGAAGAACCAATTTATCTTCAGTAAAACTGGCTGCACTTATCTACATTATTAATTTAGAGCAAGGGACAAGTTTTACTACCCTGATGATACCTTTATTTTCTGCATCAAATAGTTAGTTTTATTTATATTATCAGAAAGATATGGATACTCTTTTGCATTAGCATGGGAAGTTATTCGTAAACTACATGTTCTTGTTTCGCAATTCTGTGATAAAAGATGTGATGTGCTAAAATTAAGGTAGAATTTACCTATACTTTACAAAATCGAATCTCATTTTTTAACAGTGTATTCATTAATGTGTATTTACGAAAACTGCTACGTGCTTTAAGAAAGTACTTGCAGAATGACGTGGACTTGGACTTAAATACATAGCAAAGTGGCTGTATTTGGACTTGAAAAATATCCAGGTACTTGGACTTGGGCTTAAGTACAGTCGCTTGTACTTGGACCCGACACTGATTATATATATATATATATATATATATATATATATATATATATATATATGTATATATATACATATATACATATATATACATATGTACATACAAATATAATTATATATTCATATATATAAAGGCATATATATATATATGTATATATGTAAATTTATATATATACATATATATGTATATATAACATACATATACATACATACATATACATATTTAAACACAGATAAATAATAAATATATATATACATATATATAAACATATTTATACATATACATATTTTATATTTATATATACACACATATATGTACATACCTGCATGTATGCACATACCTATATGTATATACAAACATATAGGATGATGACAGTAATAATAATCGGTAGCATAATCAATATCACTGTCATTACCATTATCATTTGTGTTATTAAAAGAATTATATAACATTTCATATAATTTTATTATTGCTTCTATAATCACCATCATGTTCATCGAAATATCCATAATCATAATTTCATTTCTTCTTTTCCTATATTCTACTATACGTGCTGAACATCAATAATAACAGTGACCACTAAGCATATTATATATACACGTTCCTATCGGTTCCCAATAACATCCTTTCCGACATTTAAACAAGTCCGTTTGGGTGAAGTTGCCATTCCCGAAAGAAGAGTACCCCTCAATCCGTTTATAATTTCTCAATGAAATATCGAAAATTTACAGGAAGAAAAAAGATAGAAAATCGACGTCCCCAACATAATCAAAGCATTAAAAATGTATCCGCCAGTTCTATAGGGAGCATTTTGGTTATGGGTTTTCGATAAAACTGTTAATAAAAAATATTATGTGTTCAGCAATAACGTACTTGGTAGTTAAGGGAAAAACAAAGGGGGGAAAAAGCGTGATATTTTTTACTATTTTTCCCTACTAAAATAAGATTTAATGAATGTGTCTTAGAAAGAGCTAGAGGGAGAGAATAAAAGAGGGAGGGAGAGGGAGAAAACAAGGATGAGGGAGAAGAAAGGGGAGGGAGGGAGGGAGGGGGAAAGAGGGGCGAGGAAGTGGGAGAGAGAAACGAGGGAGGGGGAGAGAGGAGCAAGGGAGAGAGAAAGAGGTGCGAGGGAGGGAGAGAGAGAGGGGGGGGAGGACCAAAAGTAGGGGAATGGGGAGGGGGAAGGCGATCGGGAGAAAGATGAAAAGGAAGCGTGTGTGTGTGTGTGTGTGTGTGTGTGTGTGTGTGTGTGTGTGTGTGTGTGTGTGTGTGTGTGTGTGTGTGTGTGTGGATTGTGTGTGTGCGTGTGTCTGTGCATGAATGGGTGCTTATATGTATGTATGTTTTAATGTATGTATGTATGTATGTGTGTGATACATACATACATATGTATAATATATATATATATTATATATATATTATATAAATACATACATATATATACATATATATATATTATATATAAATATATATATTATGCACTATATATACGCATATATATGTATATATACATATATGATAGATATAAATAAATATATAT
>NC_061852.1:24404819-24407319 GCF_019202785.1 Penaeus chinensis | reverse complement strand
CAGTCATCGTAAGCTCCAGAGATAAAGAAAGTCATACCCGTAGGCCTATAACGACAGAGCGGAAGAAAGAATATCTGATAGCCCAGACAGGAAACATATTATTTTAATCAATTCCCAGATAGAGACAGTTTGTTGGATAAAGTTCCGTCGCAAGCACTAGCATTATTTGATCACTGCACAATAATAACCTGTATCAGTAAATAAAGATATTGTGTGGCGTGTTCTCAGAATACGCTGTTGTGCTGCTTCCTGGTTTCGTTAAAAAATATCTTTAAATTAGCAATGTTTTTCTGTAAATAAAGTGCAGTGTAGGCACAATAATCTTAAGTACATCTGCTTCATCCCATCCCTCTGCATCCTTGCCAGCCATCTTTAATCCATTTCTTTACCGAGCGCCCCCCCCCCCCCCACACACACACACCCCATGTAAACACCGAGTCTCATATACTGACCTGACCGCTCCATTTCCAGCGGGGGTAGGGACAGTGTATATTTTATTGTTAGGGCTAACCTATTTACTCATTGCTGTTTTTTGTATACATATACTGCTCAGCAAATAAACCTCGCATTATATTACTGTTGAAAAAAAAGAACTCCGTATATACCTTTCTATTACCTAGGTGACTACTGGATATATTGGTATGAAAAAAATATGCATAGAAATATGTGACAGGAATGGCGAGTGAGAACTACTTGTTCTTGATAGTGTGCCTTCGCTAACATCCCCCTCACCTTCCTCACCACTCGCATCGGCGTCACTCTCTTTCCCGAGTCGTAGTCAGCATCACTGCCATCCACTGACAATGTTTTATCGTCTAACATTTCCAGATCAGCGGCATGAGGAATAAAATTGTCTTTGCTACCAGTCTGCCGGGGATGCCGTGAGAGGAAACTCTCCTGGAAGTTATGGCAGTGAGGCACGTTTTTACGGAAGAATGTATTGCCACATGTATACGGATATTATAATATAATATGTGTTGAAATAATAGTAAAGATAATGATGAATGGTAAAACGCCATAGTACCATAGTGCAGAGAATGATTGGCCATAGATAGGGAGTAAGCCATTGGTGTCAGTGCTATGACATTTCTTCGTTACTGGACTGTTTTCAAAATAGAGATATTCCCATCACAAAATCCTCAGACACAGAATTACCGGCTCATCTGGAGGCCGACGTTTGGCCATTCATTATATGTACGGTTGTGCATCACCGGCAATTCCACTGTAGCATGTTCCTCGCGTGTAATGTATGCTTGCACATCAAAACACATTTTCGGTAAAGAACGGATTAACGCTCTCCTATTCAGAGTGTCGGGCAGGATTTCTGTTGTTCCTTCTTCCTGCTCGAGAGAGAGAGAGAGAGAGAGAGAGAGAGAGAGAGAGAGAGAGAGAGAGAGAGAGAGAGAGAGAGAGAGAGAGAGAGAGAGAGCGAGAGAGAGCGAGAGAGAGAGAGAGTGTGTGTGTGTGTGTGTGTGTGTGTGTGTGTGTGTGTGTGTGTGTGTGTGTGTGTGTGTGTGTGTGTGTGTGTAAGTGTGAGCAGGAGTGTGTGCCTGCATGCGTGTATATTTGTTTCTGCATGCGCGCGAATATGGTCACAGGCATATACGAATACATCTGCGCATGGAAGTGCATTTGTACGTTTGCAACATAGTAGGTGCGTTGTACAGCTGGCAGGATAAGTTCGCTGTAATCGAGTTGGGATTTTATCTGGTGAAGTGGAGTCAAATATAACATATAAACCCTTATGCTAAACAGAAAAAAATTAAATAGTCTAACATTGACACTCGTATCTGGTGGAGTGAAATCAAATATAACATATAAAACCTTTTTGCTAAATAGACACATTTTAAATAGTCTAAGTAACATTGACACTAACACTTTAATATTTGAAATGAAATGTATACGAAAAAAAAAAAACATTCCACTTCTTAATCTTTTAATGGAATGTTAAAGCCCTTGGCTATACTCCTTGCGGCTTCCACTCGCCAAAGGATGGATGCTTTTAAATGATATGTATAATAAAAAGGGCTAAGTAAAATAAACATAAAAACGCGTAAATGATATTTTACCTAGATTTCTTTTATCATGAAAAAGGAAGATTAAAATAAAACTGGACAATAATATCACGTGTCACTAGGTGAGAGGGTGAACCTTCAAGCGGAAAAGTGTCACATTTTTTTTTTTTAAATTAATTAATTAATTTATTTATTTTTAATCTGTCTGTCTTTGCGGGAGAATATAAGCTCTTTTCTTTCCAAAAGTTGACGGTCCCCAATCACGTATAAATTACATAAAGCCTGATTACACATGTCACACAGAAGCTTCGTGACTGGACAAGGGCAAACAAATACATATGCATGGATAGTACTTTCAGACGAGTGAAATATCAAGTCAAAATGTGTAAATGATATGCAAAGGGAAAGACAAAAATTAGCATCACACGGCTATATCTTATACCTATCTACTAATGTCTCTTTCATGTTACAAATATTCTTTAATC
>NC_061852.1:24397319-24399819 GCF_019202785.1 Penaeus chinensis | reverse complement strand
CTATTGTCCTCAGATTTCTTCTTTTCTTTTGTCTATATTTCTGACTTTTATACGTTTTCACATTTCTTTTTCTGTAGTCAAATCTCTGACCTTTGAAAGATATTTTCTCTTTGCTGTAGAAAATATTTAATGTTTTTCAGTAAGATTTTGAGTTTCATTCTAAAGAGCTTTCATGTCAGTTGAAAAAGCACACCTTGGTAATATATATGTGTATAGGTGTGTGTGTGTGTGTGTGTATATATATATATATATATATATATATATATATATATGCATACATATACACATATCTATACATTTATATACATAAAGACATAAATATACTTATATACATAAATATACATAAACACATACACGCAATTTACATATCTCTGTTTGTGTGTATGTTTATATATATATATATATATATATATATATATATATGTATGTATATATATGTATATATATGTTTATATATATGTATACATATGTATACGTATATATGCACATCTATATACACATCTACATACATATCTACATATATACATATATATCATATATTTATATATATATATCATTTATTTAAAAAATATATATATACACATTTTATACACACACACACACACTCACGCACACACACACACACACACACACACACACACACACACACACACACACACACACACACACACACACACACACATATATCTATATATACTCGTACACACACACACACATATATATACACACACACAAACAAACATATACACAAACAAAAAAACACACACACACACACAAACACACACACACACACACACACACAAATATACCTAAACATGCACTAGTAATATTAATATTAGTTGTTGTAATTGTAATAGTAGTAGTAGCAGCAGAAACAGCAAAGTAAAAGTAGTAATCGTTGTAGTAGTAATAGCAGTAGCAGTAACAATAGCAGTTGTATAATTAGTAGTAGCAGCAGCAGTAGTCGTAGTCATTGTAGTAGCAGTAGTAGAAGTAGAAGTAGTAGTAGTAGAAGTAGTAGTAGTAGTAGAAGTAGTAGTAGTAGTAGAAGTAGTAGTAGTAGTAGTAGAAGTAGTAGTAGTAGTAGTAGTAATAGTAGCAGTAGTAGTAGTAGTAGTAATAGTAGTGGTAGTAGCAGTAGTAGTAAGGAATAGCAGTAGTAATAACAGAAATAGTAGCAGTAATACAAAAAGTAGTAGTAGTAGATAAGTACCCAAGAGGATTATCGGAATATGTATCCTGCAGGTAGTAACATAGGCACCTTGAAACCTTCAGGTATCTGCATTCTGTCAGGCAGAAGCTGCTGCCCATGCAATAAGCCATATATTATGCGGAAGCATGTGAAGCCTTATTAGTTTCAATGTACAAGCAATGTACTAAGAGTTATGTCATTGGTAATGCCGAAAAAGGCAAGACAAAGTCAGCTGATGGGAGAGCATAAAGTGGTTCAGTATCGAAAAAATCTCATGTGTAACGCCCTTGAGAAACGTAATCAAACTTCCATTACTAAATTCGGCAAGACTAGCATAAAGAAAATGTTTGAACTAACATCAGCTCTTGACAGTTCACAATGCCCGACAGTATCCAACATGTGAAACAGACTTGAGTAAACAGAATGGAAGCAAGTCACTACACTATAAAAAAAAGAACACCGATCCAGTTAACAATCCTGCCAATCAAAATCAAGAGATTCAGCTTAAACGAACGGGAATTCGGTGAAGCCTTAGCCCATTGCTATCGCTGTTATGTGGAATGTTTACTCAGCCAATGTTCAGTTGAAGGTGCCTCTGCTATTGGCCACGCGATGTAGTGCAAGATGGGAAGTTCTGTATTTGTTATGATGAAACAATACGAAACTGTCAAAATGCAGCAGGATATTGGTCGTGATTAGAAGGTAAAGATATCCATTAAGCAGGTCGGTTATTAAATGAGGCAAGAGTTGGCCAAAGTGCTCGAGGATTCTGGCCGAAAAATCCGACTCTTAACCTCCATACCACCCGGGCATAAGCCATTATCATCATTATCATCTTATCATCATCATTATTATCATCATTATCATGACGATGATTATTATCATCATTATCATGACGATGATTATTATCACACACACAATGATTATTATCATCATTATCATGACGATGATTATTATCATTATTTTAATTATTTTTGTCATTGTTATTATCATTACTATTATACTTTTCTTATTTTCAATATCATTATTATCAACTGCATCAGCATCCTTATTATTATTATCATCATTATTATCACTATTATTATCATCATCATCATCATTTGGGAGCTAACGCCGGCAGGGGCGCATAGCCGCATCCACCCATTGCTTCCACCTACGAGGGTCCCTCATGGCGAGCCGCCAGGCAGGGCCCCGGCCCATCTCTAGTTCCTCACGACAGGTTTGATCGATCTGCCCTAGCCACGACCTTCTCGGTCGTCCGACAGGCCTCCTCCACCCAGGGTTGTCACGGACAGAAACAACCTGATG
>NC_061852.1:24367319-24369819 GCF_019202785.1 Penaeus chinensis | reverse complement strand
ACATTTATTATTTTGCAACAAGATTATGGATGGAAGCGGTAAACTGTTCACAAGGAACACACCACTCTAGCAATTGCAGTTTTTCTTGTTAAATCCAACTGTACTCATTATCATAATTACTTGGCTAGCTACCGACCTACTTGAACTCCTCATTACAAACCCTGTCCTTATTATTATTGTTCCCAGGTTGTTTCCATTGCTGCATAAAAATACCTCCTGGCAACTCAGTAGGTAGGCTAGATTAATCCAAAAGTAGCATGGAGTTCACAAAAGCAATCTCAGCTCCAAATAAACAAACTCTTCCCCAATACGAGGACGAAATCTGTACCCGAGAATTTTGGAAAGGAGAGAAGGGAGGAGAGCCGAGAGCAGGCCTTAAATTCTCAGAAGCCTCCTCCCACCCAGATTCTAATATCCTTTGCCTCTCCACACCAAGGATATAGATTTCCAAAAGCAACCTCCCCCCCCCTCCCCCTCATCCATCCGTCAGCTCAAGTATCACAGGGAGTGAAGTGTCGCAAGACTATGCAGGGAATGTCGAGCCCCTTAAGCACCCGAGCAACATCTACAAAGAGAAAGCAACAGGTAACAGGAGCATCAAAGCATATCCTCACGCTTCTCACCCTGCCCCACGGCCCCACCCCTGCCCCTCGGCCCCTCCCTTGCCCCTCGGCCCCTCCCCTGCCCCTCGGCCCCTCCCTTGCCCCTCGGCCCCTCCCCTGCCCCTCGGCCCCACCCCTGCCCCTCGCCCCACCCCTGCCCCTCGGCCCCTCCCTTGCCCCTCGGCCCCTCCCTTGCCCCTCTGCCCCTCCCTTGCCCCTCTGCCCCTCCCTTGCCCCTCGGCCCCTCCCCTGCCCCTCGGCCCCTACCCTGCCACTCGGCCCCTCCCTTGCCACTCAGCCCTATCTCTGCCCCTCGGACCTTCCTCTGCCCCTCCCCTGCCCTGCCCATCGGTCCCACCCTGTCCTTCGGCCCCTCCCCTGCCTCTCGGCCCCACCCCTGCCCCTTGGCCCCTCCCCTGCCTCACGCCGTTGATAAATCTTGTGGTGGAAGTATTTGTCAACAGCGACACGGATCATCTATTTGTTTCTGATAAACAGGAAAGGAGTTTCGAATACTGATAAAAAAGAGGATAAAGGTTCAATGAAAAGCGAGAAATCATAGCAAAGGCAGAACAAATCCAGGTCTTTCTGGAAAGTAAATAGGTTTCTTGCTTCAAAACTGCTCTCTGATAACGACAAAACAGGAATGATTATTTTTTGAAAACGACATATATATTGCTTACCCGAAAAAAAAAACATGAACTAGCCGAAATCAGCCCATCAATAAAGTGGCATGATAATACATTAACAAGGATGAAAAAATAGATGACTGATGATATCAATGGCATCAGTCACTAAAATATCATTCACAATTTGTCAGAAACAATAGTTCCAATCCCAAAAAATATATGTATATTACTTGCCATACTATGATCTTTCTAGGCCTAAAAAAATACGTAGGCCTAAACAAATATTCACTCCAATCCCAATCTTGAAGAAAACTATTCTTTGGGAAATGTTCAAATCTTTTCCTCTGAACGACTGCCAAAAATGACCAATGACCAATGCGTCGCAAATAAACAAGAAAAATAAATTCAGTCTCGAGTTCTGCCTGACCTTTATCTTGACAGTGACTTTGGAATGACTCAGGTGAAAATCTTTTGAGTTCTGGCTTTGAATTTTCATTTTCCAGCCCTGGGCCCAAGATTTTTCCCAGTGATCTCATTCTCTCCCTCTCTCTTTCTTCTCTCTTTTCTTATCTTTTCTATATTTCTTTCTCTTTTTTTCCCACCCCCTCACTCTCTTTCTCTATCTTTCTTTCTCCTTCTTCTCTTTCTTTTCTCACACTCTCTCTTGTCCTTTTTTCCTTCCACTCTTTATTTTGTATTTTCCTCACTTTCTTTCATCCTTTTCTTGTTTCTATCTTTATCTATTTTCTCGCCTTCGTTTCTTTTCTCAAAATGGTTAACGCTTCAGATCAAACCATAACTGCGAAGTTAACATGCATAGGTATTTACCAATACTATAACAACAACGAAAATTATGAAAGCTGTTCTTATCGGTGACATCAATCGTTACCATCACCGTCGCCATCCTTATGCATTACCAAAGTCACCAAACGATCGACTGACAGAAAGCCGCGATATATATTAACACCAGAAACAATAATCATATCAAGAGGAACGACAGCAGGAACAGAATGAGCATCATTTGGCCTTCAGGAACACCAGCCGACCCCGCAACACCACTCCCCATCCGGCAACACCACTCACCACCCGACAACACCACTCCCCATCCGGCAACACCACTCCCCACCCGGCAACACTACTCCCCACCCGGCAACACCACTCCCCCTCCGGCAACACCACCCAGCCTACCGTTACACACTGAGCCGACTTCCGGTCGCTAGTCCAAGAGGCAGCAGCGATAAGGGTTATCGCCGGGTCAGTAATCTCTCG
>NC_061852.1:24362319-24364819 GCF_019202785.1 Penaeus chinensis | reverse complement strand
TTTTTTTTTTACTTTTCCTTGTTTTCTCCTCTTAATCGCCCCGTCCTCCTTCTTCTCGTTTTCCTCTCTCTTTTTTTTTTCTTTTTCTGTTTCCGAGGGCTTAGCTAAGAGACCAATAAACATCCGCTTGCAAGGAACTCCCCCTAGCATCGCACGCAACAAACTTGAGCCATTCCCAGGTATTATAAATGTCATGGAAAACCCTTAGGAGGAGTCGCTGTGTCATTTGGGGGAAATACATCATACTGCACAACGCCTTTTGACTGACCATCCTTGAGTTAAATATTGAGACAAGAAGGGAGGAGGAGGAGGAGGAGGAGGAGGAGGAGGAGGAGGAGGAGGAGGAGGAGGAGGAGGAGGAGGAGGAGGAGGAGGAGGAGGAGTAGTAGGAGGAGGAGGAAGAGGAGGGGAAGGAGGAAAACAGGAGCGGATGTGCCATTTCTTATGAATCAATGTCTTCCCCTTTTCTCTGGATTCAATTTCTTCTCGTGTTTTACGTTCTTTCTCGCCTTGATCCGTCTTGTATGTTTATCATTCCACTTCCTTTCCCATTTGCCCCTACTTCTCTCTTTGATTATTTCTGTCCCCTTTCCATCTTACTAAAACTCTTTCTGTCACGGTAATCATAGTTAATTAACATAAAATGTATGTGTATATATATATCACTCACTGTATACGAAACTATGAACGCAAATGATGTGAGGTACAACTAAGGATGATTACACGATAATTACCCGTGTTTGTCATCATTGTCTCGGTAAATATTATTTTCGCAGCACCAGACTTTCTTGTCAAAAGAAAATGCGCCGGCGGACACGGACTCGTACTTTAGACCTTTCTGTCACCTCATTCATAAAATCCTGGGATTTCAGAATTACAATGCTATTAAACATAAAAGCGCTAAAATCAATAACTCTGGAATTATATCGACGGGCGAACTTTTGGAAATAAGGAAAACGTATACGTAAGTGCAGTGAAATAACGTCCAAGGAAGTGAATGTTCGCCAAGTGTGACAGTGCCTTCGGACGTGTTAGGATTAACCTGCGTGAGTGGGCGTGGTCGTGAAGGGCATCATTTATTTATTTATTGGGCGCACAGTAAACAGTAAATGTATAAATTCATGCACTGTATACTGTATATTGACTTGCGGAAACAATCGAGAAAAAAAAACTATGAATATATTACTAATACTAACGATGAACTACTTTAAAAAAATATATATAAAAGTAAGTAGACTTGGACCTAATCTTACAACCACGCTGATTATAAGGAGTAAAAATAAAATATAATCCATAGTAATCAAATAAGCCTAGCCTACACTCAGAATAAATATGATTGCCTGCGGAATAAATATGATTTCCTGATAAAAGTGCAACACCCTCTTCTTTATTCGCATTTTATGTAGTGTTCAGTTTTATCTTCTTGCTCATTACTGTTACCTCCCTATTCGTTTTTCATCGACTTCACACAGGATACAGCAAGGCATTAAGAGTTCATTATTCAAAAATATCATAAATCTTCATTAGTATCTCTCACACACACACACACACGTCGTATCCCTCTCCTTACTTCTATCACCTCCCTCTTCCTTCGCCTCCTCTTTTACTCTTCCTCCAACCCCATTTAATCCCTCTTTCTCTCACTCCTATTCTAACTCCCCCTTCATTTTTTTTCGTTTTCCTGCTCCCCATCCTCATTCTCTCACTTCGGCCATTTCCTCTCTTAATCTCTGACCTCCTCCCCTCTCCTCCCTAATTCTCTCACTTTCCCCGTTTCGTGCCTCATTCTCTTACTTCCTCACTTTGTCCTCCTCATTATATTCCCTTTCTCCTTTCCTTCATTCACTCTACCCCTCTTATCTCCCTCAATGTCTCACCTCATCCCCTTCCTTCTCTCATTCTCTCACCCCCCTTTTTTCCCATTCTATCACCCCCTTCCTTTCCTCACTCCCTCACCTTCCCTACTTCCCTCCATCTTTCTATCACCTCCCGCCCTTCCCTCACTCAATATCTTGACCCTCATTTCTTCCTCTCATCCTCTCACCTCCTCACACCTCCCTCATTCCCTCACCTCCTCCTTATGCCTCCTTCATTCCCTCACCTCCCTCTTCCCTTACATCCACAGTATCTTTCCCTGAATCCCTCACATGCCCCTTTTCACCCTGATTCCCTCCCCTCTCCTGCTTCTCACCTTAATCCCTCATTTTCACCCTTTCCCTCCCTCAATCGCTTACCTCCCACCTTCCCTAACTCCTCCTCTCCTTTCGTGTAATTTCTCATCTCCCCAGCTTCCCTCCCCGAATCTCTCACCTTCCCACTTCTCCCATCCATTCCCTCACCTCCCCTGCTTCCCTCTCTTAATCTCTCACTTCTCCCCTTCCCTCCCTTATTTCCTCACATCCACAGCTTCCTTCCCTTCCTCCCTCATTTCCTCACCCCCCCTTCCCTCCCTCATTCCCTCACCTCCCCAGCTTTTCTCCCTTAATCTCTCACCTCTTCC
>NC_061852.1:24329819-24334819 GCF_019202785.1 Penaeus chinensis | reverse complement strand
CCCTTCTCTCACCCCAGTTCTCCCATTCCTCCTTTCGCTTTTCCTACACCTTTTCCTTATCTGTATTCGGTTTCCGTCTTTCTTTCTTTTTCCCCAACTTTGCGGTTCTCTCTTCTCTCCAGTGCTCCCCTTAGTCCTCTCTGCTCCTGCTCTTCTCTTTTCCCTTTGTCCTGCTCTTCCCATCTCTCTCTCTCCGGCTTTTGCTCTCTTTCCCCTCTCCCTTTTCCTTTCTCCCCATCTTGATGTCTTCCTTTCCCTATTCCTCGTCTCTCTCATGCTTTCTGTCTTTCTCCACTTCCCCTCTCTTTCACCCTGAATTCCCCTTTCTTAACCTAGTTCCCCCACCTTGGTTCTTCCCGTCTCTCTCTCCTACCCAGCCATCCCCTCCTCCCATACCCTTTCTCTCTCACCCTCCCTATCCCCTGCTACACTATATCCCGCCTCTTTCTCCTCTTCTCCCCTCATGCCCCTTTTCTCCCCCACCGCCTCCTCTCCCTTTCACCCAGGCACCCCCACTTCCCCTATTCCTCACCTGAATCTCCCCCCTCCTCCTCCAAGCTCTACCGCCTTCTTCCTTGCTATTTCCAGTTGATTAACTAACCTCTTTACCTTATCACTTGGCGCACCTTAACAACACCGGTAACTTCCGCAAAAAGATCTCAAAAATAGCTTAAAAATATCAACTCAATTTGCAATCTCAGTCAATAGGCGACCTCATTTGCCAAGTTACCGGTCGAAAACAGTGATTAATAATTTCAACGAGGCTTCCTGGTGTACCTAGGCGTGCGTGTTACCGTTCTTTGAGTAACTCGTTTCACGTATCTTTTACAAAATTTACAATAGGTTTTACATGTGCATTATATTCTCCTCATCTTTTATTTTTTGCCATATGACAATATTGGTAAGGAAAAATAAATAGATGATGAAGACAATAGCTACGATAAAAAAGATAGTGGATAATCAAATAGTTTATCAGCGTAACGATGACCGAGCTTTGAGCATTGATTCTACGAACGGATTTGCAAGGCTGAATTCTAAATAAAGGCGAATTGAACATGCTAATGTTATTGACGGCTCTCGTGCCCGATGTCTTCCTTGTCTACTGTATCTAATTACGTTTTTTTTCTGTTTCTTTTTATCTATCGGGCTATCGAGTTACCTGTTTCTCTCTACCATTGCATTGGCTCTTGTCTTATCATGTACCTATATAATATCTTACTCTTTATTTGCTTATGTTACTATTTATCTCTTTTATCTTACGTAACCATTATTTATCTGTCTGAATCTCTATCTCTCTCTCTCTCTCTCTCTTTCTCTTTCTCTCTCTCTCTCTCTCTCTCTCTCTCTCTCTCTCTCTCTCTCTCTCTCTCTCTCTCTCTCTCTCTCTCGCTCTCTCCTTCTTCCTCTCTTCGCTTCTACCTCCTTCCTCGATCTTTCATTTCTTTCTCAACCCCTCCGTCTCACCCCACTCTCTATTCCCCTTTTTCTTCCTTCCTATTTTTCCTAAATGCAATGCTCACTCATCCCGTCGCGTCCCTCCCACTACAGTCGGCGAGGGAGTGTCCGAAGTCACCGTCCTTTCCTAGTCTAGTACACGACGCCAGCGGACACGATTATACAGGGATCGGTCAGGCTGGTTAATCCTCTCACAAACATGAGGATATAAAAGAGTTGAGGTAAAGGAAATGATGGCGATAATGATGATAAAGGAAATGATGATGATGATAACAACAACAATAATAATAATAATAATAATGAAAAAAATTATAATGATAATAATAATAATAATGACAAAAAATGATAATGATAATAATAATAATAATAATAAGGATAATTATTTACAATGATGATACTGTTAATGGTGATAAGAATGGTAATAATAATGATAATGATAATAATGACAATAATAATAGCTAAGTGTTGATTTAAGGCACAGTAATGAAGATAATGAAAATGATAAACCTAATCAGCACCAGCAATAACTATGATAAAATCTAATTGTTTACGTAAGGTGGTTTAGGTCCTCCCCTTCCCTTCCCTTATTCCTCTTCTCCTTCTCTTGGTTTTCCCTCTTCCTCTTCCGCTTTTTTCTCCTCTTTTTCTCTTTCCTCTTTCCTTGCCTCCTTTCCCTTTCTTCCTTTCTTCCCTCCTTTCTCTTAACCTTTACTTTACACTCAGTTTTCACTCTTCCTCCTCCCTTCCTTCTTTTTCCTCTTCTTTTTTTATTTTCTCTTCTTTTTCCAATTTCCTTCTCTCCTTCTCCTTTCCCCCTCTCCCTCTCCTTTTCCTGTTAATTTCCTCTTTTCTACCCTCCCCTCCTTGTCCCTTCTTCTTCTCTTTCTCTCTCCTCCCCTCCTCGAAATGCTTCTGCCAAGTGGATCTTGAATATCCACTCCTATAAGTATCTACTTTATCAAAAGCTGTCGATAGCGGAGCATGCCATTTTCACCCCGCGATTGACCGCCGCATTCATAATACCAGACTGCGATTGACTTAAGTTATTTGGTCTCGGTGTTTTGAAGCTGATGATGACAATATACATAGACACACAGGCATATAAACATACAGACATCAAATTCACACACAGACATAAATACACACACACACACACACACACACACACACACACACACACACACACACACATGTATATATATGTATATATTTATATATAAAATGAGAGAGATATATACATACCTATATATATATATATATATATATATATATATATATATATATATATATACACATTTTTTTTCAACAGCCATTAATTCCACTGTAGGACATAGGCCTCTCTCAATTCACTGTAGCTGTGTCACCCTTGCCTGATTGGATGTTCTTCCTAATCAACCACAGTTCAGCGCGCTATCGCTTGTGCCACGGCTGCGATTGCCCCTACAACCTGCGTCCGACTTGCCAAGGCGATATGTCGTTTTCTCGGGCTCAATTCCGCATTTTTACGACCGCCGCGACGGGGAATTGATCCTGTGACCACGAGGGTCGGAGTCCAGTGCTCTAACCACTGTGTGTGTGTGTGTGTATATATATACATATTTATATATATATACACATCATCATCATCAGCCTGAGTCAATCCATTGCAGGACGTAGGCCTTTCTCAATATTTTCCAGTCATGTCTGTTTTTGTTTCCAGTTTTGCCCCCCCAAATTTCGTTATTTCGTCACGCCATCTTGTCATTGGTCTGGCCCTTGGTTTCTTTATGTTATCTATAACTCAGTCTGATACTTTCTTTGTCCATCTGTTGTCATATATATCTTCGACATATATGACCTGCCCATTGCCATTTCTTCTTTTTGATGTTCCCAAGTATATCTTCCACTTTTGTCTGTTCCCTGATCCACGTCGCCCTCATACCATGCTAATTCCCAGCATCAACCTCTCCATCCCCCTCTTGGAACCTATTAGTTTCCTCTCTAGTAATTTGGTTGTAGTCTATGTTTCTGATCCATAGGTCAAAACTAGGAGGACGCATTGGTTAAAGACTTTTCTTTTTAAACATAATGGCAAGGAGCCTCATATGTGCTACTGTGTATGCCGAAGGCGCTCCAGCCTAGGCTGATGCGTCGCTTAATTTCCTCTTTGCTTGATGTGTTTGTCTCTATGAGTTACCCTAGGTATATATACTTGTCCACTACTTTTAGCACTTCGCCTTGTATATGTATCTATTCGAATTTATCTCTACTGTTGAACATAATCTTAGTCTTTTTCTTGTTCATCCTAAGTCGGATTTCCAGACTTTCTCTATTGAGATCGTTTATTAATTGATGCATTTCATATGTAGATTCCCTGAAGAGAACAATATCATCTGCAAATCTTAGATTGTTTAGGTATTTATCTTCTATTTTGATAGCCTTTCCGTTCCATTCTAGCTTTTTAAATATTTCCTGAAGGCAAACTGTAAAAAGTTTTGGTGAGATGGTACCCCCCATTTTAATTGGTATGTTATTGGTTTCCGTGTGGAGCTTGATGGTTGCTGTCCCATTTTCATATGTATATCTTCTAATATTTTACAATATACCTCCTCTACTCCTTGTCTTCGAATAGCTTCTAGTATTGCTGGTATTTGTACAGAGTCAAATGCCTTTTCGTAATCGATGAATGCCATACACAGGGGTTTCCTACATTCGTATATTTTTTTTATATTTGGATGAGTGTGTGGATGTGGTCTGTTGTTGAGAATCCAATGTGGAAGCCTGCTTGTTCTCTAGGCTGTTTAGAATCCAGACTGTCTAAAACCACTGTTTCATTTATTATCTGAGTATTAAATTTCCGTACATTTTCTCTCTTTTTATTTATAGTATTTGCTAATTCAGCTAATTCTATTATGTCCTTGTTTGACAATACTGTCATGACCCTACGTTTTTGCATAAGCTCTATAGTTTCTACCGAGATCTTGCTGGAGCTTTGCTTGACGTTCTTACCGCCTACTTCAAGTGCAGCTTCCTTTGTTATATCATAGAAATATTTGTTAATTGGGTCAATGTTAAAGTTAGCAAAATTTGGCTGCGGTTTTCGTAGGATATTATTCCCTTCCCTTCCGATGTGTTTTTTAATTTGGCCTCTGACCAACCTATGGTCGCTGCCAACATTTACTTTATTAATAACTTCCACATTTTTCACGATATCGCGCCTATTTGAAATTATGAAGTGAATTTCGTTTTTGATGTCAGACGGCGAATTCCATGTCCACTTCCGCTCTAGTCTTTTTTTCAAAGAATGTATTCATGATATTGAGTGATCGAGCCCCCGCAAAATGTAGTAGTATTTGTGTCCTCTCACTCCTAGTACCTATTCCGTGATTCCCTACTACAGTGTCTCCTTCTGTCTTGTTACCTATTTTGGCATTACAATCTCCTATAATTATTGTGAAATGGGTTTTTCCTCTCTCGTTGGCTAAATAAACATCTTCATCAGAGACAGTTTCGAAATCCCTTATCTTCAGGTCTAAACACTTAACGATGGAACCCAGGAGAATTTC
>NC_061852.1:24299819-24302319 GCF_019202785.1 Penaeus chinensis | reverse complement strand
TACGGATTTACAAGTGATAGTGATAGTGATACTAATGGTAACGATAAAGAATATGAATAAAGACAGCAACAACAATCAGAACTTGAATGACAAGGTTAATGAATCCCCTAATCAGACTTACCTATGGTGTTGGCAGTCTTCCTGACAACAACAGTACGGACGTTCCTTCTTCTCATTAGCCAATCACCAGCCACGCCTGCGACCAGAGACCACGCCCACATGCCCACATATGGCAGGCCTGACAGCATCGCGTTCTATGGGAATATGAAAAGCAGTTAATTACAGTTCTAAAGTTTCGGCATTAACACTAATCTTCTCAACGGTAATTAGTATAGTTATACATGATTGCCCACACAACACATAAATGCGTGATTCACTACGACAAACGATAATACTTGACTCACCGTCTTAATGTCTTTGTGCATGATGGTCTTCATGTACTGTGGCACGATAGTCAGCAAAGTGTAGAATCCCCAATTATTTCCCACGGCGGAGATGATCACGGACCACACCGGAAGTGACGTCACCATCTGCTTTATTGGGGTGGGCGGAGTCTGCAAGACAATGGGAGCTGTTATTATATGTTTTATCTTGATTTCTGATCATTGTTATTGTTGTTATCGCTACTGTAAACATGCTTTGTGGCAGGAATTCCTTAGACGCTGATGTATTATTACGCGATTGTTATGTAAATGTTAAGAACCTACTGCTAGTATTCAGAGAGAGCGAGAGAGAGAGAGAATGAGAGAGAGAGAGAATGAGAGAGAGAGAGAGAGAGAGAGAGAGAGAGAGAGAGAGAGAGAGAGAGAGAGAGAGAGAGAGAGAGAGAGAGAGAATAGTGAAAAAGAGAGAGAAAGAGCGAGAGGAAGAGAGACAGAGAGAATGAGAGAGAGAGAGAGAGAGAGAGAGAGAGAGAGAGAGAGAGAGAGAGAGAGAGAGAGAGAGAGAGAGAGAGAGAGAGAGAGAGAGAGAGAGAAGAGAAAAGAGAAAAGAGAAAGAAAGAAAGAAAGAAAGGAGAAGGAGACTGAAACCCCAAGAGAGAAGCAGAGAGACACGACCGCACCCACCTTCTTATCCTTGCTGATGCCGATGGAGGAGGTGATGTACTGCTTCTCGTCGTCGGAGATCCAGTGGAAGTCCTTCGGCGAGTCGGTAACGACGTAGTACCAGCCGATGCACCACAGAAGGGCGAGAGTTCCCTGCAGGTAGAACACCGCTTCCCAGCCCATCGTCTCGATAATGAAGGCAGACACGGGGAAGGCCACGATAGTTCCCGCTGGTGCTCCTGCATGAAGAGGAAAGAGGAGGAGAAAGAAGAGAAGTGATTAATAAAAACGTAAAGAAATAGAGTGACGGTGAAGGGAGAAACGATAAAGATATTTTTGTTTCAAGACCAGTGTCATACTCAGTAACACAGATTTCAATTTCAAAAATAAATAGATTTATTTAAGGGGAATACCAGTACTGGCTGCAATGTATCACCTTTAAATCTTATTGGTAATGACATTGATTATGAAAAGGCACAAGAGAAACAAATATATTCACATTCAGTAATGTATAAATTTGAAAAAATAATGTATATTAGATTTTCCATGATACAAATTAAGGGCAATTTCCTCTTCTTCAGAACTACTAAGAACATAGTGCTATATCTAAAAGAAAAAAAACTCGCACACACACACACACATATACCATATAAATCTGATAAGCTGATTGATCGCAATTGGTTTCCGCCAAAACGTAAAACGGCTTACCTGCATACACAAAAGAAGAAATGGTCGACCTCTCCATGGGGGGCGCCCAGCCCGCTAGGAGCGCCTGGGTAGCGGGGGTCGTCACGCCCTGCGAGGGAGGGGACAGAAAGGGGGTGAGGACATTCAGTCAAGATGCTTATGATGATGTAGAATGACAGTTCAGAAAAAATCCAATCAAAATGGAATATGATTATAATTATGAAGAGATATCATTATCGTTATTATTATTATCATTGTTATAATTATTATTTTATTATCATTATCATAATTATTATTATTATTATTATTATTATTATTATTATTATTATTATTATTATTATCATTATCTTTATTACTATTATCATTATTGATATCATTACCACGGTCATAATCATTAGTATTGTTATTATTAGTTATTATTATTATTATTATTATTATTATTATTATTATTATTATTATTATTATCATTATCATTATCATTATTATCATTATTATTTCTATTATTATTATTATTATTATTATTATTATTATTATTATTATTATTAAGGATCATTATCATCATTATCACCATCATCATAATCGTTATTATCATGACCATTATTGTTCTTCTTATTATTATTATTATTACTATTCTCATCATTATTATCATTATTATCAGTAATAATAATAATAATAATAATAATAATAATAATGATAATGTTAATGATAATAATAATGATAATAATAATAACAATAATCGTAATAATGATAATGATAATAAGAATAAT
>NC_061852.1:24289819-24292319 GCF_019202785.1 Penaeus chinensis | reverse complement strand
GAGTCTCTCTCTCTCTCTCTCTCTCTCTCTCTCTCTCTCTCTCTCTCTCTCTCTCTCTCTCTCTCTCTCTCTCTCTCTCTCTCTCTCTCTCTCTCCCCTCTCTCTCTCTCTCCCCCCCCCTCTTTCTCGCTCTCTCTCTCTCTCTCTCTCTCTCTCTCTCTCTCTCTCTCTCTCTCTCTCTCTCTCTCTCTCTCTCTCTCTCTCTTTCTCTCTCTCTCTCTCTCTCTCTCTCTCTCTCTCTCTCTGGTTCGGAAGGTCTATTCGTAATTTCTCAACTGTAAGCTATCTATCTATCCATATATATATTCATCTATCTTTTTTCCTTTCCTTTTTAACTTTCTAGGTCGTTCGCGTGAGCCGCCATCCAGACTAGCTTGGTACTCAACGGTTCAGCTTGACAAAAAAAATTGGTTTCTGACCATACGGAAAATTATTTTCCGTTTAATGTTTTTTGTCATATCCAGGTTTCTTACATCATATATGTACAATTATAAATATCCATTCTTTCCATGTGTCTATTTATTTGTCTATTAATCCCCAACCTTATTCTCTCTCTCTCTATCGCTGTCTCACCCCCACTTCCATTCTCTCTCTCTCTCTCTCTCTCTCTCTCTTTCTCTCTCTCTCTCTCTCTCTCTCTCTCTCTCTCTCTCTCTCTCTCTCTCTCTCTCTCTCTCTCTCTCTCTCTCTCTCTCTCTCTCTCTCTCTCTCTCTTTCTCTCTCTCTCTCTCTCTTTCTATCTATCTATCTATCTATCTATCTCTATCTATCTCTATCTCTCTTTCTCTCTTTATCTCTCTCTCTCTCTCTCTCTCTCTCTCTCTCTCTCTCTCTCTCTCTCTCTCTCTCTCTCTCTCTCTCTCTCTCTCTTTCTCTCTCTCTCTCTCTCTCTCTCTCTCTCTCTCTCTCTCTCTCTCTCTCTCTCTTTCTCTCTCTCTCTCTCTCTCTCTCTCTCTCTCTCTCTCTCTCTCTCTCTCTCTCTCTCTCTCTCCCGTATCCACATCACAAAAAGGATTCAAAAAAAAAAAAAAAAAAAGGCAAGAAATGCAATAAATTTCAAAATGAAACTCAGCATGATATTCCAACAATGCGAACAGTTCACATTAATTTACAAGCCTTGAAATTGATAGGCAATATTTACTCAGTAATAAAATGTTCGCAAGGTACGTTTTGTTGAAGATGATTTAATACGGCACAATCCACAAATGATATGTTTGTGCTTTTAACCGAATGTTTACTCTTGGATATTGTCAAAATACATGAATAATCTTGTTTGCTTGCCAGAGTTAGAGTGCGCGTACGAATCTCTATATCTCTAGATTTATATACATTTTTAGTTCTTAATGTCATTTGTCCTGTATATTAAGTCCTTGTTCAAGCAGGTTTATAAGTGAAGGATCTATCAAAGATATGTACTCTTCGCGGACGGTTATTTGGTTTTAGATTCCGCAGCGCTTTGTACATATATTTACCTGTACAAAAAGGGATTAGGATATTTAATTAACGAAGTGTATTGGTTCACGGTTGTTGTTGTTGTTGTTGTTGTTGTTGCTTCTTTTTCTGTTTGTCAGTCAGATTACACGAAAATTTACTGACGGATTGTTCTGCATAATTATGGGAGTTTCCGAGTCTGATTATGATAGAGAACCGGATTTAGGATGGAATAAAAGGATTTGCCGCCAATATGGTACGTTAAATAAGTTTCCTGAGAAACTCTCATTTCTAAAATTATACGGTAAATATCATGAAAGATTTTTGTGTGCTGTCCCTGTTTACTTACTATTGCTTCTCTGTTAATCGCACAATATATGTTATTGTCATTTCTTTTTTTGTCTGTGTGTGCTCATCATGACCAATGGCATTGCTTACCGGCTTTATGTTTTTTTTCGTTATGACTAACTTTTTCTATTACCACTGATTTCTTTGTCAGTGTAGCCAATGTATTTGTTTGCATTTCTTAAGCATACTAGAAGTTATATGCAACAGTCGTGTACAACCTCTCTTCTTTGGTTGAATGATTCTGAAAGTTGGAAAATGACGAAAGATTTGTAAACATTTCGCTTGCCAAGACTACTTTTGCAATTCAGAATCTTGTTCTTGGCATTATGAATCCCGAGATGGCTTTAGATCAAACAGATGATTTTCCTCAATAGATCTGATTTCCGTTTGATGAATAATATTTCCATCTACTCAGTCAAGGCAGCAAACAGTTGTAAGGCTTGAGGCTGATAGATGGTCGACTCGCATGGCATGCTCTATCTGATTGACTTTTGTCCTCTCTGTGTCTCTCTCTCTCTTTCTCTCTTTCTCTCTCTCCCTCCATCTATCTATCTATCTATCTATCTATCTTTCTGTCTGTCTATGTGTTTGTGTGTTTCTCTCTCTTTCTCTTTCTCTCTGTTTTGCTCCCTCTCACACTCTTACCCTTTTCATCTCTTTCTCTCCCTCTCTCTCTCTCTCTCTCTCTCTCTCTCTCTCTCTCTCTCTCTCTCTCTCTCTC
>NC_061852.1:24247751-24252751 GCF_019202785.1 Penaeus chinensis | reverse complement strand
TGTGACCTGATTTGTTAATGCTAGAGGAATTTAGTATTTTGAAGATTAAATTAATTATTCCTGTTTTGAATTTTGCTTCACAAAGGCAAGCACCAGCCACAATAATAATCATATTTGCTTCAATAAATTACGTAAATTAATTAGCAATGAGATGGTTTGTATTGCCAGGTAACTCGTTCTGTAGGCTGAATATGTTTTCATATAATTTTATTTTATGCTTTGATGAATAGTTTCCTTTATCAAAGTCAATGACTTATTGGGGTGTGGTGGTGCTAGTAATTCTGCATTCCGTTTGATTACATCTCAGAAAAGGGTAGTCCAAATTGCAGTAGTCCTTAATAAAAACGACCTCACGCAACGCTCAGTAAATCAGAAAATAATTTCAAAGGGAAATTTCTTGCCTAGAATTTCAAGACTTTAGGCGATTCAAGCCGGAAAATCTCGTGTCTAGCACTCTCAAGGCTTTTTCTTGCTATCTCAGGAATTTGTCTTGCTTTCTCAAAGCGACCCCCGCAGATGGCTAGCCTTGCTTTTGCCAAGTCAGATGGTGTACCGTCACCATGGCAACAGCGTCGTCCGCGTGCCGTAGGGGTTACATGCCTTCGAATACGGGCGATGGGTCTAGAATTCCGCTTAATATTTTATCAGAGAAAATATACTTTATTGCGGTTTCTCTTACTGTAATTTCCACCAAAAATATATTTTGAGCACAAACGAAAGGAGATAACAGGAATGATTTTTTTTTTTTTTTTTTTTTTTTATCAAAACACGAACAATTTTTCTCTTTTAAGCTCCTCGTCCATCGAAATGAAGAATATACCTACTCTTCAATGACCTGGAGAATATTTAAAGTGAAAAGATCTTAACTGATAAAATAATGATGTAGAAAAACAGTGATTCAAAAATAATCATCATCAGCAATAAAAGTACTCTAACAACGCTTGCTTGGCGCTCTGGCAAAGGCCTTTAACTTCTCTTCGTATATTCCAAGGTCTAACATTGCTATAATCTTACATACTGAAGCGTAGAGCTCAGACCGAACATTTATGAGATAATATTTCCCCAGAGAGACATCTACAAACATTATCTTGTCCGCATACACTCGGAACGTGTTTGTTGGCCTTTGCTGTAGGATCGGTTGTGTCACTGCGGGCACGCTCTTTACTGGCACGCTCTTTACTGGCATATTAAACCATTCTATTTCACTGCACAAACTTATTTAATTAGTATCTTTCGTTATTTCTATATTAGATGAAACAAGTGTTGTTGTTTTTTTCATTATATCAGCGTTGTAACCCTCTGTTCATTCAATAGACCACAAATGTAACACTGATTATGCCATGATCTTATTTTTTCAATAGCTGTAGATATAAAAAAGGTAATCAAATGTTTCTCATGATCATAGTTAAAAGCATGAAAATAGTACTAATTCTATATTATTTCAAGAATTAACAATAATTAATGTATTTAATAATGCATTCAGGTTATTCAGTATTAAAGTATTTATCACTGGTAAAACTAAGGCAGATAACAGTTATATATTTATATCTATCTAAATTTTGTATTTGCTAAGCAGATAAGACTAACATAACATATTTTTTTATGGGACTATTCATACTAAACGATTTTGAATAAACAAATCACTTGAAGGAAAACTAAATTGTGTAAAGAAAAGATTTTCTTTCTTACTGCATGTCACAGATTACGTACTGACAGTGTTAAGCATCCTAGAGAATGTGTGTATCAATCATTCATTTCAGTGAATAAATTATGTGACTAGGAGATTCCTGAGGTCTTGTTTCACTTTTCAATCACTTTTTCTTGTTATTGCTGTTCCGATAATGATTCTTGTTATTAACTGTTATTATTATTTTCACTATTATCATTATCAATTTTATTATTATCATTATAATTATCATTACCATTATCATTATCATTATCATTATCATTATCATTATCATTATCATTATCATTATCATCATCATCATCATCATTTTAATATTACTACTACTAATAATAATGATATTAATTGTAATAATAATAATGATAAAAATGACAGTAACAAAGACTGTGGCAATACTACTACTACTAATAATAATAATTATTATTATTATTATTATCATTATTATCATTATTATTATTATTAATATTACTATTATTATTATTTGCATTTTATTTTTATTTTTATGTTATTATGTCATACTGTACAGAAAATAATATGCCAGCCAACAGTTCCTGAAGGCATAAATCATTTTTCAAAATTTATTGTAACATTCTTCTGTTGATAATATATTAAGTGAGTTTTATTTTCAACTTCATGAAATTGTAAATATGGAATGGCCATACTGCTGATATCATTTTGATTTAGTAATTTAGTAATTTCCGGCGCTTGTAAATGTCAGAGTTGCCAATCGGACGTGTGTTTTCGTTGTTTTAGCGGCAATGTAGGTGCATCTAGGTGAAAATATGTTTTGTATAGATGTTAGGGTGTATATATAATTAATATAAAATGTTTCTTGTGGAAGATACTTGAGTTTAAGTGTAGACTCTTCCAGGCTTGACACATAGTAGAGCCGTTCGTGCGGATTAGCAACACTGCTGAGGCTGTAGCGCTTGCTTAGCGGTTGTTTTAATGAAGCAGCGAGCAGTGCATCTCTTGGCCTCGGAGCGACTTCTTGCCCCGGGTTAAAACGCTGTAAGTCATGTGGGGATTCTTTCATTTCTATTGCATATTCTCAGTATTTAATGCTACTTTTATTGTTGTTGTCATTATTTCACCTGTAGTTCAAAGAATGTATTCATTGTGTATCTCTACTGGCTGAGTACGGCTTTTGCGCCAATCTTAATCATTTTGGCAAAGTAAGACGGCTTTCAGTTGCCTTGCTTTTAAAAATGCCTCTGCTACTGCAAGTGTTTAAAGTTCTTAGTCCTTTTGGAAAGTCGTATCATTCTCCTTTGTTGCATGGAGGTGCTGTTTGACCTTGCTGTGCCTGAGGTCTTTGTATTACGTGGGGTCTTTTGTATTACGTGAAAACGGAGTGTTTGATTGTAAGTCAGATCTACTTTATTTCATTACTACAAAGAACATTTGCGCTTTCTTGTTGTTTTTACTGAATAACCATTATGTGTCTGTTTCTCCTCCTTTTTTTTCAAGTGCATCGTCGACGCTTTTCAGCGACCTGGAGTTATTTCTTGGTGTTCTTTGAGAAGCCTTGTTACGGAGGTGACAAATGTCTGAACTAGGCTTTTAAATTACAAACAGCAAATGATTTTTGTTGGTGGCTCTTTCACTTCTAATGATCTATTCAAGCCAGGGATTCCCCAAGTCAGTGATCTTGAACTGTTCTTTCTATTGTTGACCAGGAACGTGTGAAATGGTCTTCCCTAAGAGAAGTGATGGCGCATGTCGGTGACACAGTCCCCCTGCACCTGCGTTTTATCCTTATGGAGGGATCATTCTGGTATAACGTTGCACCTCTCACAAATCCTCAACCTTATTTTCAGGAGAATCAAGACTCCCGTGTATATATAAATTACAATAGTAGTATTACAGTAGTATTATAGAAAGTCAGGTTGGAAACTTCCTCGCCATAAGCAAGAACCGAAACATATTCCTTCAAGACCTAATCACCATTTGTGTAAAGGTCTTCCTTATGCAAAAAGTTACCGGGTCAGTAAGATTTGTGAAGACTACCTTATTTTTTCATACTGTTCTTCTTTTGAGTCTTGCACTATAGTTAACGGCTACCGGATCTTACCCGAAACACTTTTTCATATATTATATTTTTATGTTATAACCTTTATCATTATTGTAATTGATGCTGTTATCGTTACTACTATCATTATCATTAACAATCCCATCTGATCCCATGGTCGATAATGTCACAGTCAATAAAACAAACAATCATGCTCTATCATAGCCGTAAAACAATTTCCCGGGTTTGCGAAATACAAGCAGTGTCCTTTGATTTTAGTTGCTTTTCTCCCTGAACATAACTTCAGTTTAATCTGAAACACTGTTCAGCACGAACCATGTGGAGTCAACAATATATCTGGTCTGCTCGGTCGGTCTCCTGCTTAGTTATGAAAATAATACAGTTTTGTACTACTGTTATTTCGTTTGCCTGAATATCGGCGGTGGGGTTGATTGCGTTTATTTGTTGTTTATGCATTTCTTTTCCCCGGATATCGCTTTTGTAATATAATATAGCATGTTGAGCGATGAGTGCGTAGCGCGGGAGTGAGTATTTAGTGAATGAGGTGTACGATTTATTATTATTTGCAATTACCCATTGCATATGGTCAGATTGTACTCATTACGTGTGTGTGTGTGTGTGTGTGTGTGTGTGTGTGTGTGTGTGTGTGTGTGTTGAGAGGTAATTCATGTCTGTATGTGTGCATGTAGGACAGAAGGGTGTGACCTATGTGTGTATTTGTCAATGTGCGTGAATTTATAATGTTTGGCACGCACGTGTGTGAATTAAATGTAGCCATATTCAAAATAAATAAGGAGCATCCAGTTGCCGGAAAGAAGAACACTGGATAAACATTAGCCGAGTCCATCGCAGGAGGCAAACAGCGCGACGGGCACGGTGCCAAGCGAGCCAGACGGGGAGGGATAGGGGCAGGGAGGGGGGGAGTAGATAGTGTCAGCCATGAGAGCCAAAGAAAGAGAGAGAGAGACGGCTCTCTCTCTCTCTCTCTCTCTCTCTCTCTCTCTCTCTCTCTCTCTCTCTCTCTCTCTCTCTCTCTCTCTCTCTCTCTCTCTCTCTCTCTCTCTCTCTCTCTCTCTCTCTCTCTCTCTCTCTCTCTCTCTCTTTCTCTCTCTCACTGCCAGAGACTCTCGAGACTTTTAGAAAGCGGTTGAATATCGTCACAGAGTCTTGATTTCATTTTGTCGAAGTAATTTCCCGGGAGGAGAGCGCCTTGTAGCCCTTTTTTTAAGCCGAATTATGTTTCGTCTAATTTTCAAAGGATTCCGGGGGGATTTTCCCAAATAG